>NC_086318.1:360822951-361097951 GCF_036172605.1 Pelobates fuscus
AACTAATTTTAATGTCAGCCAGTCCACACAAGTTTTGTTCCCATACATCCCTCTTAAGCTTCCAAACTTAAAGGGACACTATAGTCACCAGAACAACTACAGCTTATTGTATTTGTTCTGGTAAGTAGAATCATTCCATGCAGGCTTTTTGCAGTAAACACTGTCTTTTCAGAGAAAATAACTCCACTGGCCGCTGCTTAGATGGCTGCTAGAGGTGCTTCCTGGGGCAGTACTGCCTAGTGTGCAGCACTGCCATTCAGTGTCTCCACCCTCTGCATGCAGACACTGAACTTTACTCATAGAGATGCATTGATTCAGTTTATCTTTATGAGGAGATGCTGATTGGCCAGGGCTATGTTGGACTTGTGTCTAGTTGACAGTCTCAGCCAATCCTACGGGGAAGTATTGCAATTTGCTCAGACCACCATTTCTGAGCCAGCAGCTGCAGAATTGAATACAAGTAATATTTTACTATATTTAGGGAGGCAAGAAGGGGCCAGGGTGGTGGTTTTAACATGATAGGGTCAGAAATACATGATTGTGTTCCTGACCCTATAGTGCTCCTTTAAGCAAGAGTATGTGAAGAGTAGTTAAGGTTGCCAACTTTCTTGGAAAAAAAACACCAGCCTTAATCAGTTATGTGTGACATCACATGATGTAAATCACAAGGAGTGACATCAGAGAAAATTCTGTAATATCACCAACAAACTACTCACAGTTTGATTCTGCTGTATAGATGGATTGCTCCTAGTGTCTCCCTGTCTCCCAGTGTCTGTCTCGCAAGTCACACAGTGTCTCAGTGTCCCTATGTATCACAGTGTCAGTGTCCCCATGTCGCCCAGTCCCCTAGTCTCCCAGTGTCTGTGTCCCCATTTCTCCCAGTGTCCCAATGTCTCAGTGTGTCCCCATGTCACTAGGCTATTGGGGACACTGAGAGACATGGAGACACTGACAGACCCGGGGACACAGAGACCTGGGGACACAGACATGGGGACACTGGGAGACATGGGGACACTGGGAGACATGGGGACACTGAGACATTTAGGGAAACTGGGAGAAATGGGGACACTGAGACACTAGGGACACAGACACTGGGAGGCATGGGGACACTTAAACATTTGGGGACACTAAGACACAAGGGACACAGAGACATGGGAACGCAGACACTGGGAGACTAGGGGACACTGGGAGACTAGGGGACACTGGGAGACTAGGGGACACTGGGAGACAAACACTTGGGGACAGTTGTGGACATAGACATGTGGACACTGGGACATATAGGGACACTGGGAGACATGGGGACACCAGGCACACTGAGACACTAGGGACACAGACACTGGGAGACATGGAGACACTGAAACATTTGGGGACACTAAGACACTAGGGACACAGACACTGGGAGACTAGGGGACACTGGGAGACTAGGGGACACTGGCTGGGAGACAGACACTTGGGGAGACATGGGGACACATGGGGACACTAGGCACACTGAGAGACATGGGACACAGACACTGGGAGACTTGGGGACACTGAGACACTAGGGACACTGGCTGGGGGACATGGGAACATAGTGTCTCCGTGTCCCAATGTCTCAGTGTCTCCCAATGTCTCTGTCTCACAGCGTCCCCATGTGTTTCAGCATCCCCATGTGTCTCAGTGTCCCCAAGTGTCACAGTGTCCCCAGATCTCCCAGTGACTGTGTCCTAGTGTCTGTGTCCTCATGTGTCCTAGTGTCTCAGTGTCCCCTAGTGTCTGTGTCCCCTAGTGTCTGTGTCCCCTAGTGTCTGTGTCCCCTAGTGTCTCAGTGTCCCCATATGTCCCCAAGTGTCTCAGTGTCCCCATGTTTTCCAGTGTCCCCAAGTGTCTCAGTGTTCCCAGGTCTCCCAGTGTCTGTGTCCTAGTGTCTCAGTGTCCCCTATTGTCTCAGTGTCCCCATGTGTCCCCTAGTGCCTCAGTGTCCCCATGTGTCCCTGCTGCCTTTCCCCCCATCCCTCACTTACCTGAGCTGTAAATCTGCTGTCTGGACTCTCTGTGCTGTGTAGCTGCTCCCCCATGGATCAGTGAGTAGTAGAGAGAGGCAGGGATATTCTGTAACTTCCTATCCCTGCCTCTCTCCACACGCAGTGACCCCTACTAGCTGGTGCTGGTATTGCAGAGTAATTTCCATTTATTCTGAGAAAATTACCTGCGTATTGCTGGTATTACTGCAATACCAGCACGGCCAGGCAGCCTCAAATACCGGCTGTGCCAGTAAAATACCAGTCAGGTGGCAAACCTAAGAGTAGTGTGTAAAAAAAAAAAAAAAAAAAAATCCGAATTTTTTTTTCAATTTTTTTTTTTTTTTAAATGGGCCTATTCCATGGGCCTGGGCCTGGAGCTGCAGCTCCATCAGCCCCTATGTTAATCCGGCCCTGGAGGAGAGGGGCAGAGACAATGTGTCAGCCAGTGATCTGAGATCATTGGCTGACACATACTAACAGTGATCACAGTGACTGGCTGTCACTGTGATCACCTCCTACAGATCGCGGTAATTGGCCACAGGGGGATGCCTGGGAGGTACAGGCATGCCCCCACCGCGATCTGTAGGGGGCTAATGGCTGCAGTTACATGTGTCAGCCTGTCAGTGTGATCAGACTGCAGCCTGACAGTTCAGATCGCGGTCACTGACCCCAGGGGGGCTGCCTGGGGGGCCAGGCATGTCCCCCGACCGCGATCTGCTGCAGAAGAATGCGGCCGGCTCCATGTGTCAGCCGATTTCAAATCGGCTGACACATGGTAAATACCGATCGCAGTGACAGCCTGTCACTGCGATCGGAAGCTGCAGACCGCGGTCCCCAGGCACAGGGGGGCTGCCTGGGGGGCCAGGCATGCCCCCCGACCGCGATCTGCAGCGGCCATGTTCCGCCGGCCACGTGGGGCTGAAGACCGCCCAGGACGTACTATGCCGTCCTGCGGCGTTTAGAGCCACCAAAATAAGGACGGCATAGTACGTCCTGCGGTCTTAAGGGGTTAAAAAACTGTTTCAGACTAAAGTACCCCTCTCAGTCACATATACTGCATTAAAGAGTCCTTTTAAAACCCTCAGTTCCCAAGAGTCCCAAAGGATGGATATCTTTGGAGTCGGGGCAGTCTTATGCAATGTATGACCATATTTTGCAACAATCTCTACATTATGTAGCTTAAGATAGATGCTTAAATACACATTACAATCGTTTCAGAATGTAGTGTCCTGCATTTGTATATTATATTTATTACTATATTAAAGAAACAATCTTGGCACCATAACCATTCCAGTTTATTAAAGTGGCCACGGTGCTAATATTCAGTTCCGTCCCTGCTTTACTTAATTTCAATAATTTAGCAGACTGACACAATATAGCTTTTCGTGGAGCTTCTACTTCCTTTCTTAATTTTCAGTCACCGTCATAGGAATTACATTTTACAGGTGCATAGCAACTCATATCAATGATAATATCAACGAGCTAGTAAGTCAATGCTGATGTGTGAAGGGCTTGCCAAAGACTGTCCTGTCTCTGTGATGACTGTTGCTGCATGCTGAGCAGTGACTGCAAGTTCCTCTCATGCCAGCACACAATGCGGGATGAGAGCCAAACAGTTTAACTCCCAGCTGTCAGATGATAGGCCAAGTAACAGCTGTTGAAGTTTAATGATGGTGTCTTTACTCAAAGAATATGATTCTGCCTCCTGACATGTTAGGGTCTGCCTATTTATCCCCATGTACTCAACTCTTGACCCAATGAGAGGTCATTCACTATTCATCATTATAAATAAGTATTTGGTAAACAACAACCCCTATAAAGAGATCTGACTCCAGCCCTCATGCTGTTTCTCAATGACAGCCCTAGAACATAGACCAGTACAGAAGCCTGTCTTTTCGGCATCCGGCATGTGATGGCCCAATACAAAGCCTATTGGTGATGTCAGAAATCCTGTTAGAGCAGAACAAGCACGAAAGCATGTCTATAACCAGATAATAGGGCAATTAATAAAATACCACAAAATCTTGACTATATTAGCTGTTCTGCTCCAGATCACTATCTTCAGCTAAGTAAGGCTAAAACTGCAAAACTTATAAAGACAGAATTTTTTTTTTAAGGACATCATAAGTCCTTATCACCCCAATAGACTTAATTTTTTTTTATTGCAACAAAAAATAGGAGTATGCAGCTACACCCGCCTGCTCGACAGGGCTTCCAGGTAGAGCTGCCAACTGTGTTTTAGAGTCCTGTTTTGTCAGTTTGGCAAAATAATAAAATTTTAAAAAGACATGGAAGGTTTCCTAGCACCATAACCATTTTAACAAGTGGAATTGGTAGCAGTGCCTATAATGTCCACTTAATTAGCAGTAGCCTCCTTTTGATGTATTCATGTCTGAGTGACTGCTTCCTTTCTAAAATTGCATGTTGCGATTTTTATTTATGCATCTTTAAATGAAGTGCCTTTCAAGTTTGGAAGCTATGAATCCAGATCTGTTCTAACTTATACATTGAAATAATGAGCATAATAATGTTCTAACAATTTAAAAATGCAATTTACTAAGTCCATAGATGTCTGTTGGCTGAATAGTTATACACAATTACAGTCCAAAGAAAGGTCTTAATGGTCTACATCGAAACAGAAGAACAGCCTTGGCTTAATTATAAAACATGCTCTAAGCACGGAGAGCAACAAGATTTATGTATCTGTTTGGCAGGAAATGGACTTTAGTTCAAGTCAAACATGTTTAAATTGGGAACGAATTGCTTAGCTTTATAGACCAAGGCAAAATGATTTAACGGGAATACTGAAAAAATAGTCATCATCACTTTTTATTGTCATTTATTCTTCTGGAGTATAGCAGCTTAGCCATGCTAAATGTCCTATTAATTAATTAAGAAAATTCAACCAAAATTAAATTAGATACTGCATAGAATTAGGATTGTCATCGTTGTGAAAATATCCATCTATGTGACTAATAAAAAGCTTTAGCCCAAGAGGAAATTGTATGGCCCCTCCCGCATATATTGAGTTATACTCTTAAAATGAGTCCTATACCATGCCCTACACCCAACCCTAAATCCTACATTGACTGAATTCAGAGTATTACGTTAACCTATATTTATAAACTCTACATCTGCCGTATTAACGCCATGCCTGTCACGGATCCGGAACCAGACACACGGACAGATCACAAGAGGAAAAAATTGCAATACCGGTCCTTAGAGTGGCCGGGCTATGCAAAAGGAGAGAGGTCAGTGTACAAGCCAAAGTCAAAGGAGTATAGAGATATGGAACAACGATAGGATAAGCCGAGGTCAAGGATCAGAGAAGACAGAGTAAATGAGAGACAGAGCCAACATTTGTTTACCAATAATCAGACAGAGTAAATGGGCTATCAGAAGACCACAACAGAGCAACAAGGCACGGAGGAGGTAAGTTTAAATATTCTTAGGCTTCTGATTGGATAGTTTCCACTTAGAATTAATTACAACACGTGGAAGGCATTTGACCCTTCCAGTTTGAGCCCTGTCATCATCACAATGCACGTGTCAGGTGACTGACTTGGGTGCATATTTAAGCACACTGCACGCAAGTGTGCAGCGTCATGAGGAATGCCGGCAGGAGCCGTGGTAACGAGACCCTCCTAGAGTGACGAGCGGGCAGGAGGCCTGACGGGACGAGCGCCGGCGGGACCTGCGGCAAGGGAAGCCACCGTGAGCCGCGAGCAGGCAGAGGATCTGACAATGCCATGCTCTAATAGCCCTACACTCTAATGTATTAAAACAGTGAACCACAGCAATACAGCCACACTGTGCTGTATAATTATTTACTCCAAATATGACACATTAAAGTGTCACTGTCCGACTGGAGGAGTTATTTCTCTCTCAGTATTACAGGGGACACATGGCTAACAATGAAATGGAGCCAAAATTAGGCCCATTGGTTTTCAAAACCAAAATTGGGACTCCAGACCCCCCTTTAGCAACACCCCTGCTGATGAAGCAATATATTCTGGGAGTGTAGGCTGAGCCAGTAAAAACAACAAATGGACTATGGCCTTCCAAAGCTAACACAGGCACTTCAAATGGTATGTCTGTGTAGTCCAATCAGCATCCTAACATTGCCTAGTGCCCTCTGTAGTTTAGGCAGCCTCATATGCTTGAGATAAAGTCACGGGAACAGTTTTAGAGGGTGTAAAGCTCAGTGCTGTCCCAGGTCCTCCACTATCTGTGTGTGAGGCTGGACAGGAAGCGGAAGGGATCACTTCACATCTACCCACTAACATCCTCGCACACAGGAAGTGCCTTGCAGGAGGAGCAGGGACAGCACTGAGTGATGCACACTGTATATCATAGGGCAGAATTGAGTGGTGCATACTGTATACCAGCATCTGCAGGTATACTTTCAATCATAGGATGCTGACTGCACTAAAGAGGACATAGGAGGGTGAGCACTTTGCAAATAACCCTTCTAACTCCACATACCTGTACTTTAATAGACAGACAGACAGACAGACAGATGTATCTATACATGACAAAATTGATAATGGTAAGGTAGAAATATGAATTCTGCACAACCAGATCAGCTTAAGATGTGCTGGGACTAGCCCTGGCTTTTGCCAAACCACTGCCAAGTGGTTTACTTTTATATAGAACAAAATAATGCCAAAAAAGTGCTTCTCTCCTTATAACAGTTAGTGTGTTGATCATACAAAACACTCTACCAGGTAAAATTCTACAAAATGACTTTTTACTGTTTACTTACTGGGAATGAATGATCGTGACAGTCGCATAAATGTAAACATATTCAGTACTTTGTGTCTATTTGCAGTGTTCATGTTGCAGTTATGTCATTCTTTTTTTTTTAAATTCTTTTTTTTTTTGCATTGACAGACAGTACAGCTCGCAAACAGTATTGGTGCTTGTGCAAAAGCCTAGCTTCAAGATGTACATTGTTATTTCAGTGATACAGAAAAAAGACATTCATTCGCTGTTCGGACGCTACTTTTTGCGTTGTTTTCTGAAGCCGTCATCCATCAATGTTTTTCCAATTTTTGTAAACATAATAAACATCAAAACCTGGAAACACCATAAGTGGTGTTTTCCTTAAAATAACACAAAAGTTTTAGGGGGCCTGACTGTCATGGAGGGAAGACGTGCCTAACTGAAGCTCCACGCAAACCCTTGTAAAAACGGCTAAAATGGCACCTCTAAACCATAACAAACAGCCACACACGACCCCAAGCGACATAACAGCCCTCTACCCTAATGGTGAACCGGTGATGCGGCCCATGAAGGGACAGCAGACAGCAGACTATAACCGCAAGGGCATGCGGCCTGGTGCGCACCGGGCAGGAGAAGCGGCCGATCCCCCAGCCTGGAGCCACATGGAAACCAACTGCCACAAGCGGATACCCCGCAACCCCCCCCCCTCTGGACCGGCGGGGGTGATCCCGGTCCACCCCTGGGGGTCCCCCTTCACACGGCAAAAATAACTGGGGAGCTGGCTGGAGAGCCGAGGGGCCCACCTAAGATGGCGGAGACCATGCGGCCACCAGTCAACCAAGAGACATTAAGACATCCCACGTCCAACATTGATAAAATCTTCCAAGATTTCTGGATCAAGCTAGAGCTCAGATTACAACAAGGGGCTACACGTCCACTCATCTTAAACTGTCCACCCAAACAGCAACCACCTAACCCACAGCAACAGCCTGCAGCCCGGACAGGGCCTCACACTATACAGAGGTGGCGGAGGAACAAGCCTGCACCTCGCCCGCGTAGGGCAGTGAAGCGACAGAAACCAAGCACTGGCTCACCCCGTCCACTCATCATCCGGAAGGCGACCCTGCCTGGGCTCAGCGGCATTACTAACCGATCCCAGCGACACCCGCTCACACAGCTACACCAGTGCTCTCACCACACCACAGCGGAGTCCCACGAGAATCCACAACGAGGCTCTGCACAGCCCCAGTGCGGCATCGGGTGAACCGCCGGGGACCCATCGACACCACGGTCCAGGAGCAGGGGGACCTGACACGGCTCACAACGCCACATCATGATTTTGGGAACACGATCCCCCCTACACCAACTTACCTGGAGAGGGACTCACATCTGGGAAACCCCAGGGGACTTTCGTATGTTTAAACGGGTATAGCGATACATCTTTTGGACACTACAAGCTAAGGGGTATACTCACCTAACATGTTCTGGTTCAGGATCATATAGTCACACCATTCGAGAGACCTGTTTTAAGCTGTTTAATAAGCACACTGTATACCCCTCTTGAAACTACAATATCACATACCTTATAACTTTAAATGTTATTAATAATCTTATAAGTTTACCTAGCCTAGCTTTCATGTAGAAAAGTTAATTTGTTTAGCGGGCAATTTGTTTAGCGTGTAATTTAAGTAAGAAATGCAAACTGTACCAATATCACAGATGAAAAGAAAAGACCTGAATACTATAATATGTTCTGACAAAACTCAGTTTCAGCCGACCTGAATGTGCACAGTACTTTATGCCATGTTATGTTCTGCTATTGAAAGGCTTCCTGCAGCTACTGTGGCGTAGCAAGCCAGATTGTTCAATTCATGCACAAACAAAAATAAAGAATTAAAAAAAAAAAAAAAAAAATAACACAAAAGTTTTAAACTTGGTATCATAACCTGTTATTCTATTCGTCTTGTAGTTATTATTTTCCTTCCCCTTCCCTCCCCTCCCCCCCCTCCCACCCCCCAATCGTGAGCACCTGAGTGGAGCGTTGCTTTTCTTGCGTGAGCCATGTGTGTGCTGACTGTTCGTTGTTTAATCTTGTACCCTTTGCCCTATTCAAAGTTGGGCCCTTGTGCCTTCTACCGTGCCGCTCTCCTATCTTACATCTACCCATTTTCACGGCTGTATGTCCTCCTTTTGTAGAGCGTGATAGAGGTCTATTATTTTGCGCTTGTTGGCCCTCCTGATCCTAGATTGTCGTATGGCTTGCGTGTTGTACGCTCCCTACTGTGCCACTTTTGTTCGACCCTCCCTCCCCCCCGATCCCCCCCCTTTTTTTTGTGTTTATAGTATCCTTCCTTTATGAGTGAAAGACAGAGAGAGAGGAGGGATAGGTTATTTTAGGGTATCAGGGAGGGGTGGGGAGGCATCGTGCCCAAAGGGGGGGGGACTCGCTGGGCGCGCCCGTTGCATGTGTGTGTGGCAGTTAGTGCCTCCTAGGTTCTCCTAGGCTCTCTTGTCTCATGGTGTGTGCGCCATTCTTTCTAGGTATTCCTCCCACGGTTGCCACACCTTTGAGAAGGTGCCCATGGTGTTCCGTACCTGCGCTGTCAGTTTGTCCATGAGAAAATTGTCCTTTATTTTGTGTATGACTTTACTCATAGGAGGGGTGTCTGGGCTGAGCCATTGTTGGGTCAGTGCTCTTCTGGCTGCTAAAGTCAGTTTGTTAACCAGTTTCTGTTCCTTTGTCGTGAGGTCGTCTTGTGGTTTGGCTAGTAAGAATGTCCATGGGTCCCTGCTTATTGGTTTCTCCAGGACTGCTGTCATTAATGTCTCTATTTCTGACCAGAATCTCTCTACTTTGGGACACGTCCACCACATGTGGATATATGATCCTCTCTCACCGCAGCCCCTCCAGCATGTATCTGTAGTGGTTTTCCCCATTCTATATAGTTTGGCCGGGGTGGCGTACCACCTCAGGAGAGTTTTATATGCCTGTTCCTGAAGTGTTACGCATATGGAGACTTTGGCTGCCGCCTCCCATATATCCCTCCAGTCCTCCCCTTCCAATGTTTGTTGATCTTTCTCTCATTGGGTGATATAGGTGAGGGGTTCTGCGTTCCGCTCCGGAGCACTGAGTTGTGCGTAGAGCCCGGTAATCAGACCCTTACGTGTGGTTTCTGTCATGCATAAACTTTCAAAACTAGTCATTGGGGCCTTAGCTGCCTCTTTTACCCTAGGATGATTAGCGAAGTCCCGTAGTTGTATATATCTAAAAAAGTCTCTAGTCTGTAGTGGCGCTGCCTGCTTTAGTTAGTCAAAGGTTTTGAATGTGTCTCCGTCGTATAGGTGATAGTATCTCTGCAGGCCTGTGTATTCTAGTCCTTTGAAGTCCATCGCCCGCATGCCCGGCGTGAATGCCCTATTTCTCAGATATGGGGTGAGAGGTGAGGGTAGTTTGGTTAGAGCGTATTTTTGAGCAAAGGCGTCCCATATTTTAATGGAGTTGAGTATAGCTGGGCAGTCTGTGAGTAAGGGTGGTCTGTCTGTTTTTGGTACCCAGATCCAATACTTGATCCCTTCCCATCACTAGGGATTCCAGGTCTGCACATCTACGTCTATCTGGGGGTGAGTGCCACTCTATTATTTTAGCCAGCTGTGCTGACTAGTGATGTCGCGAACATAAAATTTTCCGTTCGCGAACGGCGAACACGAACTTCCGCAAATGTTCGCGAACGGGCGAACCACCCATAGACTTCAATAGGCAGGCAAATTTTAAAACCCACAGGGACTCTTTCTGACCACAATAGGGATGGAAAAGTTGTTTCAAGGGGACTAACACCTGGACTGTGGCATCCGGAGGAGGATCCATGTCAAAACTCCAATGGAAAATTACATGTTGATGCAGAGTCTGGTTTTAATCCATAAAGGGCATAAATCACCTAACATTCCTAAATTGTTTGGAATGACGTGCTTTAAAACATCAGGTATGATGTTGTATCGATCAGGTAGTGTAAGGGTTACGCCCGCTTCACAGTGACAGACCAAACTCCCCGTTTAACGCACCGTAAACAACCGCAAACAGTCCATTTGCACAACCGCAAACTCCCCATTTGCACAAGGTTGGATACCAAGCTAGCCATGTCCCGTTCCTTGTCCTCACTGATGTAATTGAAGGTCTCTTCCTCCACCCAGCCACGTACAACACCAAGGTTCCCCAAAAGTTGACAACAAGCCCCCTGTATTTATTTTTTTAAATGTACACTACTGTTACACCAGATATGAGTTGCACTGGTGTGACACTGTGCCCTGGCAGGCCCTGAAACGCACACGTGTGAAGGAAACTGACTGCTATAATTTCACAGTCAAATTTCTAGTTTTTTTTTTTAATGTACACTACTGTTACACCAGATATGAGTTGCACTGGTGTGACACTGTGCCCTGGCAGGCCCTGAAACATACACGTGTGAAGAAAACTAACTGCTATTAGATAGTCAAAAAAGTTTTTTTTTTTTTTTTTAAATGCAAGCTATTGTGACACCAGATATGAGTGGTGGCACTGGGCAAGTGGGCACAGTATACGCTGTGAGCCTGACACACACGCTGGCAGGCAGGCAACTGCAATTAGATTACACAGAAAAAAAAAAGCAGACTGATGTTCTAGCCCTAAAAAGGGATTTTTGGGGTGCTGTCCTTACAGCAGAGATCAGATGAGTCCTTCAGGACTGTAGTGTACACTGAATACACTAGCCTAGCTATCGATTTCCCTATTAAATCAGCAGCAGCTACACTGTCCCTCCTCTCACTAAGAATGCAGCTTCCGGGGTGCGGGGGCCTAGCTGTCATGGAGGAAAGACGCACTTCGTGTGAGCTCCCTCAATATCTCACTTTAAGCACCTACCAACAAGCGAATTTCACCCCAGAAGGGGATGACCCAGCAATGTTGCTCCTACCTGACCGACCCGACATGCTTAATAGGCTGTCTGGAGCTAATGGACGCACAGAGCACAGCCGCCCAGGCTTACATACTCATCTGCGACTCTCCCAATATGGCGGCAGCCGCGTGTCCTCCTGGTACCAGCAAAGCATGGCAGGATATTGAGTCTAAGCTGGACAGACTCTTTAATCAATTTTGGAAGCAAATAACAAGCAGGAAGCCCCAACAAGCTCCACCACAGCCCCAACAAGCTCCACCACAGCTAAGCGAAGCAGTCCCCATTAAAATCCACCAACGCAAAAGGCGTCGAAGACGGGACCGGAGGCACAAACAGAAATGCAGAGCCTGCCCCACGTCAAGCACTCGCCTCCACCTTAAGCCACCACAATCCCGCACCGGACGTGAAGCACCACCGGGACAGATCCGACCACGGGGCAGGTGTACAGCCTTTGAGTACCCCTGCGAGGCTCTAAACTTGTGTCTAACTTTACGTGGGTGTCTGCGACATGGGGTGTGATGCTCACCGGCTCCTGTGAGCCTGCCTGCTGATATATATATGCATGTCCTGCGGAAGGGGGTGTGTGACCCTCTGCCTGTCCCGTGGTGTTCCCTTCATATCTTAGGTATCTGATCTTCCCTATCTCTCTAGGTCCCTTTTTGATTACCTGTCTCCCATCCATGTGTGCCCCTTTATGTGGAAGTGCTAGTTGTACAGTTGTGTCCACTTGAACCTTGCCCCGGTGGGGGGGGTGGATGTGGGTGTGTAAGTGCTTTCCCTCCCTCGCCTGTCACCCCCCCCCCCCCCCCGCTTCTAGAGCCCTTGCCCAGTTTCGGAAGCATCCCCATGCGGAAAAATGTAATATGGTGCGGCTATAGGACAATGGCCATAAACTCTGATTGATTTGTACGCCTTAGATACTAAAACTCAGATAGGTGGAACTAGTAATCGTGTCTAGTGTTGAGCGGGCTCCCTTGATCAACATTTTCATTCCTTCTGTGGGGTATAACCTGCGCTAATAATAATAATAAGCTGGCCAACCCTGCTTGTCTAGTTTAAACTTGCTTAAGTAGGGCTAGAAACCGGCATTGTACACTTAAATGATAAAGGCGTCACTTAATAGGCAGTGTTACATTATGTGCGATTAGTGAGGTTTCTAGTCTTAGGCTACGCCAACATATAGGTAATAGTGTGGGGTCATTCTGAGCTGCCTGGCGTGAAAATAATACGTCCCTCTAGGCGCATGACCTGGGTGCCAACTGGTACAGTAGAAGAGAGGGCTTACAGTGTGTGATTATTCTCGTATACGTCTGGTTTGAGGGGAGCAAGAGAATAACCTGTGGGAGAAGGACCTTAAAACAGTCAGGTCATGTCCGCCTAGTGCGTCTACAAAGATAGAGAGCCTTTTACATTTGAGACTATGACCGGTGGTTTGGTTTGGCCTATGCCTTTTACCCTTTAGTCAGATACCTCCCAGAGTATATGTAGGATAGCTTGTTGTTAACCACAAGAGGGTTGCTAATTAGAGCTTCCCTCTTAGAGATAGTTCCTGTTACTTTTTTTTAATTTGTAAAAATTTCTTTTTTTTTGTGTGAGGTTAACCCCTTTATGGTGTGGCTATCCTCGTGCCCTTCTCCATTTGTGTGATCTTCCCCTCCCTCCCCCGCCCCCCACCTTTCGTCAGACCCCACATCCCCTCTGTCCCCTACAACATTTCAGTTTTAACTATAACCACAGTGTCCCTTCTCTGTGATGCCTTGTATATATCAACTTGCGTGTTACAGTGTTCATTTTGCACGTCCCTCTGGTGCGGGTCGCCGTCCTTGTTGCCTATGCCGGTCTTGCGCAGTTATGTCATTCTTGTTAATCCCAACACTGTGATCAATTAAGCAATATTATCCTCTTTCAGTTTAGATTTTTTTTTTTTATAGCAGTATTTATCTTTTCATCGGGTATGAATGAGCACAAGTCAAACAGCAAAATAAGGGTTATATTTACTTATTTATATTATTAACTACTTTATTGTTATTTTATTTTAATTGAAAAAAGACATTAATAAAAAAACCTGTTAAAAAACCCTGTTTAACCCTTGTTAAAAAAAAAAAAAAAAAAAAAAAGGGATTTTGATTTTTGGTGTATAATCAAACATGTGTCAAGCAGAAACAACAAGGCTATCCTTTCTGGGGTGATTTTTTCACACAATAATACAAAGTACCTTTTTAAAAGTCATTATAGAAAGAAGAATAAAAAACACCAGTATAGAACGCATGTTCTTGCACTGTATTCACTATATAAAGTTATCCGCAGGTTATAACTAAATAGACTGGAGGCCACCGGGTCTTAGAAGGTCCACTCTGGCAAGTAGCGAAAAAAGTAAAGGCCACTAGGAGTTTGGTTGAGGTAATTAGCAACATAGATACTATATAGTATAACTTATTGTAACAAACCACCTCTTTTACAGGTAGGGTTGTCACAGATCTTGCAGTAACCACCGCCTTCTAGGGTATATAAAGTCCAGGACACAGTCAGCTCGGTTTTCCTTTTTTTATTCAATAAGAAAACAGGTGCTTCAAATAATAACAAAACAAACAAAATCCTTGCTCTTACTAGAGCTCTTACTAGACAGGAAATTGCTATTTGCAATTGGGTGGCTTTCCCACTTACCAATTTTCCAAACAAAAGAAATGTCTTTGCAACAAACACAGTTGTCATTCACTCTCCTAGCTGTCTTTTCCTCCCTCACTCTGCAGCAGGCTGCCCTCTTCATTTAAAGGCCTGTCCACTAATTGACTAGCTACAGGTGAGTGTCAATTTAGTTAACTCTTAAGTCTGATCTAAATTGTGGTTTGTTACACAGCAACTAATGCTGTTGGAGCATTGGCCCACCCTACTCTCCAAATACTCCGCCCCAGGGACCCATACCATGTTTTGCAGAACCTCAGCAATGTAGATTGCAAACACTAACATCTCCCTGGGGCATTTAACTGAAAATTCTCAGGTTGCAGTTTAGCAAATCCGGCCTGATGTATCTTCCATCAACCACAATGCCACTTTCACGCTCACATTATATTATAACTCAGAGTATGAAATATATATTAGCACAGATAAATAAAATGTTTGTCACCTACTATAAGTGCAACAAAACTAGATCAAAATGGTCATGATTTTTTTTTTTTAAATGGCTTATGGATTTTTAAAAAAGATCTGATGGCATTACTAGCAACTCACTTTTTTAAGATAACAATGGAATCTATGTATTTTAATTTCTGAATTAGAGCATAATACCACACACATTAGGTATAGTTGAATAATCCATTTGTAAAATACAAGGATTGGCCAAGTACTATAGCAACTTACATCAACATCTGTTTTTCTTTCTGTTGCTGATCTCAAAATATAAAAAAATCAATTCTACATCATCTCCTTAACGCAGCAAAGTCTCTTATACCTGCCCTCTGGAAAACTACCAATACGCCAACAAAGGAACAATGGCTCAGCAAGATTGAAGAGATTATGGCGGCCAATTCATTAATGGCTTCTATCTCGGGCAAGAGCTCAAAACACACAGAACTCTGGAACCCTTGGATTGAGTACGTTGCTAAGCAAGGAGGGGGGATCACCAGTAGCTTGGAGTTAGTCGCTGTGTGTCGGGGACAGAGTAGTGTGGTTTCTACTTTGTCTGTAACACATTTCATCCTTAATTATTCATCTCAACTTTATCTATTAAACTTTATACATTCACTAAGTGACACACTTTACAGTATTTCACTGTAATTCCACTGGGTACGCGGGTTCTACTTGCTTTCTGGCTCAACCTCTAGTTAATACCTAATGCTATACAAAATTTGCTGTTTGCCATTAATACACAAGGAGGAGAGATTTGGGGGGAATTTACATTTTAAAAATGTAAAAAACAAAATTCAGCAGTATGTTGTGACTGTTTTCAGCCACTACATTTTGAGAGTAGGGCAGATACATGGAGGTCTCTAAACAATAAAAGAATTTGAATAATCCAAGAATCGGTAGTGAATATTACTACCACTGCCACTTAGCAATGTATGTCAGTTGCAAGTATTGTTTCTTAAGACCTCGTGCTTTCGCAGTTTAGCTCTGATGGTTGTAGACGACAGATCACAATTGCTAGATTGTTACATGCTTTTCCAGGTTTGATATACTGCAACTGTCATTATATAAAATTACAGAAGGGGCTACTTGAAGTAAGCTTAGAAACATGCATGCTTGGGCTTTGGTTTATTGTCTTTCAATGTCGATGTAATTGATTGCCATTTGAAAATAAAGATTGTCAAACAAAACAAACAAAACGTCTGTATTGCTTTGAGTGACATCAGAACCTTTCCTCCCTCTCCCTCATGGTCCGTTAGAATTAAGTAATAAAGATTTGGTTTTTGAAACGTATTTTACTGTACGGTAGGAGAAGGTGTCATTTTCAGCCCATTTTTTGAGATACGTAGATTCAGAGTCCTTGCGTAAAAGTCCCCACCTATCCAAAGTCACAGAGTATAGAAAAGGTAAGTGGGTTTTATGGATTACATTTTATGTTGTAATGTTTTGGAGTTCACAATGAAAAAAAATATGAGCATACAGAGTTTTGGTATGTAATGGGATTACATGTATTGCACAGCAGCACTGACATTAGCTGCATCAAAACATGAGTTTATTTGGATGTAATTGGTATGAATAAAGTTTGCAATAAGCAAATGCAGTGTCCTTTGTAAAATGACCTCACTTATTTATTTTCTCCATGACAGATTCATTGGGCAGAAAACATTTCAATCTCAATAGATTTCCCTTTACATAAACAATACAAAGCTTTTTAAGGACAGCTCAAGCAACAGTCAATGTGCAGAAACTCTGCTGACCCTGAAGATACAATTAAGTCGGCCCACTTCATATAAATGAAGGTTCACAATTATCTCTCAACTTGACTTCAGGCAAGTTCTTCAAATGATTCATGGTTAAGAGTACAGAACATTAAGCAAGGTATTTTTTATCCACCCTGTCTTACTTTGACTTCATCACAACTACCGTTCCTTGCTTGGCTGGTTGGATATTAATAGACCATTGTACTATCAATATTCAAGACCTGTTTTCCAGCCAAACAAAAGATCTGCAGGATCCAAAAAGAAATCTTTTTTTTTGGTGGATGTTGCCTGAATAATTTTTAAAGGGTTAGTTTAAGGTAAAGTTTGACAATATTTTTTAATGCATTATATAATTTTTTTTTTTTTTTTAAATTGCAATACGTTAAAATAAATTAGTTTTTAGCCTTCTGAAGTGGTCCATGGTGCACTGCTTAATGTGTCTGCATACACCAGCAAGCATATCTCTCACACAACAGGGTAAAATGGACCTCTTTCTGGTCTGTTGAACCTGAGCTTATCCCACAAACCATTGCCCAGCAGAGCCTGGGCAGCAATGTATCAGCTGACCACTTCATATACAAACACAAAGATAAAGCACTGCGCTTACAGCAGCAGTAGCTTAGTATCCAACAGCTCAAAATAGATAGTAAAAACAAAGAGAACGTTACCTGCGCTCTGTCCTAAATCCCTATGTACATTTAAACAAAATGAAGGCTTTCAGTTTATTCCAGTGGCCATTTGAATATAAGCTCACCTGCCACGTCAAGGTAAGCCCCAAAAGGTGAGTCCTACACTAGCCATTAGATATGCTGATATCAGCCAAGAATCTCCAGTGAGACAGGATCAGCAAATCTAATGGCTAGTGTAGAGCTGACCACTTCACCCTATCACAGAGCCCATTGCTGGTATGAATTGGTACAGCCAGGGCCGGCCTTAGGGGTGTGCGAGCTGTGCGACCGCACAGGGCGCCATGGAGCAGGGGGCGCCATGTGGCCGACACAGCTCGCACATGGCCGGGTGAGTGCAGGGGGAGCTGAAGCAAGTCCTTGGTTGGAGAGTTCATAATTTCCCACTGGGGACTATGAAAGTAAAGGGGTGGGGCTTACCGGATGGCGGGGCGGAGCTTACCGCATGGAGGAGGCGGGGCTAAAAAGCAGCCGGGGCGAAGCTTGCAGCTAACTGAAGCTCCAAGTACTTGCTGCAGAGAAAATAATCCCTGCTTCCACTCCTCCCTTCCAGGTAACTGTGTGTGTGAGTGTAGTGTGTGTGTGTGTGAAGCTGTACTCTGTGTGTGACTGTAACAGTGTCTGTGTGTATGTGTGTGTGTGTGAGACTGTACTCTGTGTGTGACTGTCTGTAGCAGTGTCTGACTGTCTGCCTGTGTGTGTGTGTGTGTGTATGTGTGTGTGTGTGAGAGAGAGAGACTGTACTCTGTGTGTGACTGACTGTCTGTTTGTGAGACTGTACTCTGTGTGTGACTGACTGTCTGTATGTGAGACTGTACTCTGTGTGTGAGTGTCTGTAACAGTGTCTGCCTGTGTGTGTGTGTGTGTGTGAGAGAGAGAGAGACTGTACTCTGTGTGTGACTGTCTGCCTGTGTGTGTGTGTGTGTGACTGTCTGCAGCAGTGTCTGACTGTCTGTGTGTGTGTGAGAGACTGTACTCTGTGTTACTGTACTCTGTGTGTGAGTGTCTGCCTGTGTGTGAGAGACTGTACTCTGTGTGTGACTGACTGACTGTGTGTGAGACTGTACTCTGTGTGTGAGTGTCTGTAACAGTGTCTGACTGTCTGTGTGTGTGTGTGTGTGTGTGTGTGTGAGACTGTACTCTGTGTGTGACTGTCTGCCTGTGTGTGTGAGACTGTACTCTTTGTGTGACTGTCTGTAGCAGTGTCTGACTGTCTGCCTGTGTGTGTGTGAGACTGTACTCTGTGTATGACTGTCTGTGTGTGTGAGACTGTACCTGATTGTAACTGTGCCTGACTGTCTGCCTTTTTGTGTGACTGTAACCAGGGCTGGCCTTTGGGGTGTGTGTGCTGTGCGGCCGCACAGGGCGCCAGGTGGCCAACACAGCTCGCAGTCAGTCACTGACAAACCGGCCCAAATTAGAATGCAGGAGGAGCGTGGAGAAGCGTGGGGGCCCGCCGTCGGAAGGATCCGCTCAGTGGGTGTCAGGGCGGCAGGTGCTCTTCAGTCGCAACGTCAGGCAGAGTAGGAAAAAATCACAGCTGGATCCAGGGAGCAGCAGCCTCTAATGTAAGTGCTTGTCCTTTTTGTTTTATATATATATATATATATATATCTATATAGATATAGATATAAAACGATTGCGTTTAATTGAAGTGCGCAGGTGGCTAGTAATAAAGGGGGCAGGTGGCTAGTGATAAAGGGGGCAGGGGGCTAGTGATGAAGGGGGGCAGGGAGCTAGTGATATAAGGGGGAAGGGGGCTGGTGATATAAGGGTGGAGGGGGCTGGTGATAGAGGGTGCAGGCGACCGATTGTGAATGTGCCTGAAATTGTCTAGAGGGTGTCAAACAAAGATGGCGTGGGGGGGGGGGGGGGGCAAAATTAGCTCGCACAGGGCGCCTGAACACCTAAGGCCGGCCCTGGGTACAGCTAGCAGGAAGTATGTCATTTCTGCCTTAGCCATAACTCCAGCAGGGACTGGGCTGTTGGTTGCTAGGACCCTGATTTTAAGTTACATTTTTGAAAATGGTTTGACACCAAATGGAGGGATAGTGCCAGGGGAATGAGATTGCGTGGTTATAGTACAGTGTCCTTTTAATGGAAATTTATTAAAAGAATCTTTAAACACAGTTTTAAGCAAAATTCTGGTGAGACTATGATTTGTTAACAGCAGAACAGAATTTTTTTCTGTTAGGATGAAGGGTAGGAACGGATGCAAATCTGAGACTGCCCCTAGTGTTATCTCACAATAATGTATTATTTGTTAAAAAAAAATAAAAAAAATTCAATGCTGGTAAAAATAAATGTTAAAGAAAGCATATTTGTTAGATTGTGTATGATTTAAAACATTGCTTGCATTTAAAGGCACAGCACACATTTCTTATATCTTAAAGGCACAGTACACATTTATATACCCGCAATCTCTATACTTGTACCGTTTACCATACTCAGCCAACATCATAGGTTAGCTCCTGGTTTCTGCATACTGTAGCAGAGTGTTCCATTTATGTATAGGTTTTAGTGAATCCCTATTTTTCCAGTTTTTGAGCGACCTACTGCTAGTCGGACTCCCTCTCCCCTGGGCATTACATTAGGTATACCAGCACTGTTTATTTACATTGCTTGCATTTGAGTTGAAACGTGCATCGAACACACAATTCCTTGGCCAGATAAGGCACTATAACCACTGAAATGAGATTGCATATTTATAGTACTTACAGTGTCCCTTTAATGGAAATTTAAAAGATATATATTACATTGTTCCTTTAACCTTTACAATGCTAGAAGATTTAAAAAGATATAGCAGATTTTTTTTTTTGCTCTGTTTCCAAAGAACTGTCATCCATAAAAGTATAATACCATTGCCTGGAAGCTATAAACACAGTTTTAAGCAAAATTCTGGTGAGACTATGATTTGCTAACAGCAGCAAGGAATTTATTTCTATGTTAGGATGAAGAGAAGGAACAGATGCAAATCTGAGGCTGCCCCTAGTGTTATCTCACAATAATGTATTATTTGTTAAAGAAAATTGAATTTTCAATGTTTGTAAAAATACATGTTAAAGAAAGTGTATTTGTTAGATTGTGTATAATTTAAAACATTGCTTGCATGTGAGTTGAAACTGCCTAAACTAAGTGCTGTGCATCAAACACACAATTTCTGGGCCAGATAAGGACTGTAAAGTTCATGTGTGCATGAAGCTCTAAAGTCCTGCTGCTGCCTTAGCCTGCGAGGTGAGCCTCAGTATTAAAAGAAAAACAGGAGACCCCTAATGCACTTTAACTTGCTGAAGTGCTTAATGTGTGAAGAGTGTGTCCTCTTTTTTTCATTTCACAAAAAGTGCAGATTTCAATATAAATTGGAACGTTTATAAATGACCCTTGTCACACCTCCTGGCTGTCACAACAGGTAATGTTACTATCTGCTTTGGTTAGCTCAGTGTAACTAAACTCAAGAGGCAGCAATTGCCCAGAGCACCTGCCTTGCAATGACTTCTCATTGAGCTGCACTGGGAAGTCTGTGATTGGACAACCACAGAAAGTCTGGGCGGGGTTAGAAGGGGAGGACTAGCAAGGGCAACAGACATAAGATCTGCAGGTTTTGCAAGCTGTTTTTAGATATACCCCGTATAAAAACAATGCATAGTTAAATGCTTACATGTTTACATTGGGGTATATCTCCTAAACAGAGATTTATTATTACGGTATATATAAATTTTTTATTTGGGTAGTGGAGTGTCCATTTACGGTACACTGCCTGGCAGTCATTGGCAACTATATGTGAAACCAGTGGAGTTGTGTTTTCTTTGTCTCCCCAGTGGCAGACTTGTCAAGCTAGTGAATTGTATTGCTGTAGAGCCCTGGGAACTATGAATGTTATTGCCGTGGAACTTTGCAATACACCGCTCTTTGATATTGTTGTATCTTTACATATTTCACTGTGAAAGGTAAGAATCCTGAGCCATTGGTGGGTGTGCCAGAAAATGAAGGGATTTGGGGCAGGTCCAACTGATAGAGGAGCAAGCCTGCCCATATAGAGGGTATGGCAGCCTGGCATGGGCAGTCTACACTCAGTGCAATGGTAAAGGACTTTGTTTACTTTGAAAAAAAAACAAATGGCACTGAAACAAAACATAACAGCAGATAGTACAGACATGCACGATTTATGAAAACAAAATTGGCAATTTACAGAATAAGTTAGAAAAATGATGCAGAGGAATTGATATATACATTAAAACAATACATACCTTGAGGAACAGCATCAAAGTGAACAAACCCATCAAGAGATGCATGGTAGGTGTGCACGTTTTGCTTTTTATCAGCTATGATCCATGAATATGATCTCCGGACCATTTCTTTATAACGGGTGGTAACATCGAGGAAGCAGCATGCATTGTCACCTGAAATGAGAAATGAACTTATCACTAAAGACAAACAGCAGTGCAGGGCCGTCTTTAACGCGGGGCAAACGGGGCAGCTGCCCCGGGCCCTGTCCCTGCTGGGGCGCCCAAGACAGCTGCTCCGTTTGCCCTCTGCCTGCAAACTATGGGGGCCCATCGGGTGGCCCATGCACTTAGGGCCACCCGGTGGGCCTGTGTCAGCAGGGGCCCGGTCGGGCGCTGTGGCGCTTTAACAGCGCGACCGGGCCCTTGCTTTTCGGCAGCCGACTGGGAGGAAGTGACAGCTGCGCGTCACTTCCTCCCACAGAAACAGGAGCTGCGCGGGAGGAAGAAGCTGTTCTGGAGGGGGCCAGGCCAGAAGTGCTTAACTCCCAGCCACCCCAGCCAGCCCACTGGACCCCAGGGAAGCCACCCTCCAGGAAAAGGTAAGAAACTGGAGGGTGGTTATCAAATTTAGCATGAGTGTGTGTGTGTGTCAGTGTCAGTATATATGTGTGTGTGTATGTGTTAGTGTGCCAGTATGTCTGTCAGTGTATCTGTATGTCTGTGTGTGTGAGTCTGTCAGTGTCTGTGTGGTTCAGTATGTGTGCATGTCTGTCAGTGTATGTGTGTATGTCTGTCAGTGTGTCAGTATGTCTGTGTGTGTGTGAGAGAGAGTCTGTCAGTGCGTCAGTATGTCTGTGTGTGTGAGTCTGTCAGTGTGTCTGTGTGTGAGTCTGTCAGTGTGTCAGTATGTCTGTATGTGTGTTTCAGTATGTCTGTCTGTCTGTCTGTGTGTATGTGTGCCAGAATGTCTGTATGTCTATGTGTGAGTCTGTCAGTGTCCGTGTCTGTGTTTGTCAATATGTCTGTCAGTGTATGTGTGTTTCAGTATGTCCATCTGTCTGTGTGTATATGTGCCGGTATGTCTGTCAGTGTATCTGTATGTCTGTGTGTGTGAGTCCGTCAGTGTCTGTGTGGTCCAGTATGTCTTTGTGTATGTGTGTTTCAGTATGGCTGCCTGTGTCAGTACGTCTGTCAGAATGTGTCTCTGTATCTGTATGTTGTCCATTTGTATCTGTATGAGTCAGTGTTTGTATCTGTATATCTGCATGTGTGTCAGGTTGTGTATCTGTGTGTCTGTATGTGTGTCAGTGTGTGTGTCGGTGTATCTATATGAAGTCAGTGTGTGTACCTTTGTATCTGCATGCATACCAGTGTTTGTATCTGTGTGTGTCTAAGTGTGTGTCAGTGTATCTATATGTAGTCTGTGTGTATCTGTATGTTCTTGTGTGTATCTATATGCGGTCAGTGTGTATCTGCGTGTGTGTGTCAGGTAGTGTATTTATGCGTATCTATATGTAGTCAGGGGGGCCCAAATAAATGCTTGCCCAGGGTCCAATCCAAATTAAAGACGGCCCTGCAGCAGTGCAGCGTGAGAGAGGAGATTGCAGTGGCAAAGACAGTGATGGCACTGCAGTTGTCTGCGAACTGCATTTTCCACCATGCTTAACTCGCTTTCACTGAATATATTTTAGAATATATGCAGTGCCAAGGTCATCGGCTTAGAAAATAGTAATAATCCAGTAGTTTTTTTTTTACCCACCATAATGTTAAACTAATACATAGCATGTAACTGCAGAGTTATAAAGGCAAAACCACTTTCAAAGTATAAGTGATCATACTATAAGAGAGTGTGTCAGTGTTTAGTAGTTATCTGTCTGTAACAATTTAATCTATAAACAACAGTGCATCGATGTATTAACAACATATGGAGAGCACTTTGATCTCTCACCTAAAAACAGTAACTAAATGAATCTGCATGCTTATAATAGCATTTCTTAAACTATAAAACTGACCTCAACCACTTCATGTTTGCTAAAAACAATTTCTTGTCTTTGTTCCATGATCAGTAATGTACCTTAAGCCCTTACGCTTCTCCACAGTTGTATGAATAATTCTTATTGCAATATATCAGGGGTCTTTAACGTTTTTTCAATTTTCTTACCGTTAAGGACCAGGGCTGTTTTTACATTTCTGCGGTGTTTGTGTTTAGCTGTAATTTTCCTCTTACTCATTTACTGTACCAACACATATTATATACAGTTGTCCTCACCCTTAAATGGTCTTTCTAAAGATACCATTTTTTTTTCATCATATCCTATAATTTACTATAAAAAATGATAAAACATGAAACACCAATGCTAAATAGTTTCTTAATTTTGTCCTGAGTTTAGAAATACCCAATGTTAACATGTTCTCAACTTTTTTGTTTTGCAAGTTATAGGGCTATAAGTACAAGTAGGACATTGCTATTAATAGTGACATTGTATTAACTGTTATCTGTCATAAATCTCTGGATCACACCTCACATGTACATATTTTTTTAAAGTAGAACAACCCAGGGTATTCAATATGTAGTATATCCAGTCTTTTTTAGTAGCCACTTAGTCACAAACACTGGCCAAAGTGAGCATTTATATTTGTTTGTGTGTTAAAAAATGCAAAAAAATGGGCGGAGCCAGCACTTAACCTGAACGGTCGCATACCCACATCACTCCGACAATCAGGCACCCTAAAGCCCCAAATTCTGCCGGGAACAGCTGCCAACGGCACGGCAAGAAGCCCAACGACAATTTGCACTCAATGCAAATCATCAGCATTAGGTTGGTTGCTTGGGAAGCAAAAACCAAAAAAGGTTATGGTGGGGGAAAAAATGTGATTGAAAACCCCTTCCACCTGAAGTCTGTGGATAGTTAGTACAATGTGAAACAAATACAAATTTATAGCAAACCTTTTTTGGTTTTTGCTTCCCAAGCAACCAACCTAATGCTGATGATTTGCATTGACAATGAAACAGCTGCCCATGAGGGTTTCACTGGCTTTGCATCTTTTCCTAAGACCAGGGCTCGAGTCCTGCAGGAACGCGTGGGAACGGCGTTCCTGCACTTTTTCCACAGCAGGAACGCCGTTCCCATTACTAGTCCTGCAGGACCCAGGGCTGGCACAAGCGGCTGCGAGAGCAGGGGGAGCACAAATCCGAATCCCCTGCCTCTGACTGGGGACTCGGATTTCTAAACTCACCTCTCCCCCTGCAGTCAGTGGAGTCGTCCAGCCTCTCCTGATGATGTCAGTAGGAGGGGGCGTGACTTTCTCTGCTCTTCTCACAGGACCGCTGGGGAGCAGAGGAAGCCACGCCCCCTCCTCCTGACATCATCAGGAGAGGCCGGCTTACTCCACTGACTGCAGGCTGCAGGTTCCAGATCCTGTCCCACCCCTCCTGGCCCAAGGTAAGCCTCAGGGAGGGGGGAAGGCACTTTAGGTTTTTTTTTTGTGTTTTTTTTTATCCCTTTCCTCAGTCCCTGTCCCTGTCCCCCTATTTAAGGCCCTGTCCCCCCTCCTCAGTTCCTGCCCCCCCTCAGTCCCTGTCCCCCTATTTAAGGCCCTGTCCCCCCTCCTCAGTCCCTGTCCCCCTATTTAAGGCCCTGTCCCCCCTCCTCAGTCCCTGTCTCCCTCCTTAGTCCTTTTCCCCAGTCCATGCCCCCCTCCTCAAGCCCTATCCCCTTACTCAGTCCCTGTCCCCCTCCCCAGTCCCTGTCCCCCTATTTAAGGCCCTGTCCCCCCTCCTCAGTTCCTGCCCCCCTCCTCAGTCCCTGTCCCCCTCCTCAGTCCCTGTCCCCCTCCTCAGTCCCTGTCCCCCTCCTCAGTCCCTGTCTCCCTCCTCAGTCCCTGTCTCCCTCCTCAGTCCCTGTCTCCCTCCTCAGTCCCTGCCCCCCTCCTCAAGCCCTGTCTCCCTCCTCAGTCCTTGCCCCCCTCCTCAGTCCCTGTCCCTTTCCTCAGTCTCTGTCCCTTTCCTCAGTCTCTGTCCCCCTCCTCAGTCCCTGTCTCCCTCCTCAGTCCCTGTCTCCCTCCTCAGTCCCTGTCTCCCTCCTCAGTCCCTGTCTCCCTCCTCAGTCCCTGTCTCCCTCCTCAGTCCCTGTCTCCCTCCTCAGTCCCTGTCTTCTTACTCAGGCCCTGTCCCCCTCCTCAGCCCCTGCTCCCTTCATCAGCCCCTGTCCCCCTCCTCAGCCTCTGTCCCCCTCCTCAGCCCATGGCCCCTTCCTCAGCCCATGCCCCCCTCCTCATAAGCTCCTGTCCCTCTTCCTCAGCCCTGCCACCTTACTCAGCCCATGGCCCCTTCCTCAACCCATGTCCCCCCCCCTCCTCCTAAGCTCTTGTCCCTTTTCCACAGCACTGTCATCTTACTTAGCCCCTGTCCACCTTACTCAGCCCCTGTCCACCTTACTCAGCCCCTTTCCACCTTACTCAGCCCAGTGCTCTTACTCAGCCCCTGTCCCCCTCCTCAGTCCCTGCCCCTCTTCTTCAACCCTGCCCCTCTTCCTCAGCCCCTGTCCCTCTTCCTCAGCCCCTGTCCCTCTTCCTCAGCCCCTGTTCCTCTTCCTCAGCCCCTGCCCCTCTTCCTCAGCCCCTGCCCCTCTTCCTCAGCCCCTGCCCCTCTTCCTCAGCCCCTGCCCCTCTTCCTCAGCCCCTGCCCCTCAGCCCCTGCCCCTCTTCCTCAGCCCCTGTCCCTCTTCCTCAGCCCCTGTCCCTCTTCCTCAGCCCCTGTCCCTCTTCCTCAGCCCCTGTCCCTCTTCCTCAGCCCCTGTCCCTTTCCTCAGCCCCTGTCCCTTTCCTCAGCCCCTGTCCCCCTCCTCAGCCCCTCAGTTCCTGTCCCTTTCCTCAGCCCCTATCCCTTACCTCAGCCCATGTCCCCTTCCTCAGCCCATGCCCCCCCCCCCCCCCCACCCTCCTAAGCTCCTGTCCCTCTTCCTCAGCTCCTGTCCCCCTCCTCAGCCCCGTGCCCTTACTCAGCCCCTGCATACATGCGTATAATTTTTTTGGGGGGAGGGGGAGGGGGGGGGCGGGGTGTGGATCTGGATCTGGGGTGAGTTCCTGCACTTTTTTACCCAGGACTTGACCCCTGCCTAAGACTATTGGTTTATGTCAAACTTTTCAAAAGCTGTTTACCACAGAATCATGGGATGACACCAGGGGCATGCCGGCACCATAACCACTACTGCAGGCTATAGTTATTATGGTGCTTGTATTGCCCCTCTAATGTCCTGAAAGCTGAGTTCTCGATTACCTGTCAGTTTAGAAGCACGATCAGCCAGGTCAGAGCTCAACAAGGTGGAACTCAGACAAGTTTGTTTTCACTTCTCTCACCACTCAAGTAATAGCGGATATTTCCTTTTTGTCCAAAGTTGGCTAATGACAAGGATTGTTTTCTGCACACCCTGGATATCGTGAGAGCAATCAAATATAGTCTGCTAAGTACTACAGAAAGTATTTATTACCAGTTCTTCAATTTTTTGGAATTAATAAGTGTCCCTTGGATTCAAAGGAATCCATGTTAAAATGGAATGAGGCAAAAATGTTATTCTTTGTTAAACTAATTTGCATATGCCCACCCAGAATACTTTGCGGTAGTAACATCACTGCAGATTTGTGATTTCTGTGGGAAAAGTAAGTCTTATGGCCTGACTGGTGTGCAGATTTTTGTTTAACATTGTATTAACTGGCCACAGACTTCAGGTGGAAGGGGTTTTCAATCACAATTTTTTCCCTACCATAACCTTTTTGGTTTTTGCTTCCTATGTATTTACTATTAAGAAATAGATGCCGTTTAGCTGCCATGTCCTATGTTGGCTGTTTGTTCAGATATTATTGTGTCACTTGCTTTATTTATGAACCATTACAATCTAATTTCCACTGCCCAACTGCACTGGTAAAATAATAGCTTTGCTGTAGAAATCACGGTAGATCATATATATACATAATGTCTTAAATGCTCACGTTCTCAGATGGAAATCACAAGAAGGAGAGAAAGCGAGGGATTTATGACACTGATTTATGGCAGTACTAAAAGTGGTTCACCTTTTGGAAAGTCATTTATTTCTCGGAGAGAGCTGCAGTAGAGTAATAACCTTGGATATTACATTTGTTTAGTAAGCAGTAATGTTCTATCTGTCTCACTGCAGACAATTTATGTCTCAGACTGTCACTGCTTCGTACATGATCCTTTCGTAGAGGGTTCTGTTTATAAAATATCTTCATCCCTTTGTTTGTCATTCAAATGTAATTTATAAATCATATTAGGAAATCGTAAACCGTTAATTTTAAAATCCTCCCCCCCCCCCCTATTTTTTGCTTATTGTTATAATGCTCTTATTTAAAGGGACTCCCCAGGCACTAGCATAATGTTAATGCAATCAATCTTTTCGTATCATAATTATGCTGTATTATTTGCAAGTTTAATTCTGAATAGGTTTTCCCCCTAAAAACATTTTGTTGAATTCTGCTCCATTCTGATCTAGTTCTCAAAGTTCTCTCTAAAACATAAGACAACAAGAATTTTTTTTTTAATAACTTAACTTAGTTAGTTAATCAGCAGCTTCCCAGAGTAACCCTTCCCAATGGGTCACTACTAGTAGACTGACTAGCTCCATAACAAAGGAGATATTTTCTGTGGGTTCTGACATCGGTTGCCGCACGGAATTTGTGGTATATTTGTAGCAGTGTCCATGCGGCAAGCAGTATATAGGACGTACAAAGAGACCTCTTAAAATTAGAATTATGGAACACATAAACAATATCAAGAAAGGTTTGAAAACCCATTCGGTTGCAGTACATTGCAATTCCTGTCCTAAGTTCACCTTTAGAAATTTTAAATGTATGAGCATTGGACATGTTCTCTACCACTGGAGAGAGGAGATCAAATAAAAAAACTATCCCAACAGGAAACTTATTGGATTTACAGGATGCCAACCCTGGAGCCGGGTGGGTTAAATTCGGACACTGATTTGGTGTGTTTTATGTGAATATGAATTGTCTTTTCCTTCATGTCTGTCTGTATTGATATATGTCTTCTCTTTTTTAGGTGTAACGTAATTTTTTTATTTTTATTTTGTTTTTATTATTTTCATTTTCATTTTTTTATGTTTATTTTTATTTTCATTTATTTATTTATTTATGTTTTGTATTTTTTTAAAAAAAAATTATATTTATATTCATATTTATTTATTTGTATTTACATTTGTTTATTTATTTTATTTTTATTTATTATTTTTTTATGTTTTATTCATTATATATAGTTTTATAAATTGAGGACATATAACTGTCTACAGATAGACATGAAGTCAGGAAACAAAATATTCTTATGTATATATGGAATTTATTCTTATGAGTTTTTGTGTTTAATATTATGTTACTTTAAATCAAATCTGTATATAGTAGTATCCTCAGAATGAAACAATTGAAATTTAAAAAATTATATATGCACTTATATTTAACGCACTTTATTAAACAACTTAATTATTGGTTATATATAATCGATGTATAAATGACATTGATAATAGGAATATGTTTTTGTTAATTATTCGTTATATTCAAATACAATAACTTATGAGTGCATGATAGATATGAATTGTTGACAACCTTTAAAACGCACACAGTTATAAGCGAGTGACAGTTATGTGTGGACAGTGAGAACATAATGAATTTGGAATGAAACGCATACATCTCCTACGCTGCTGGAACGCACACCTACGTATGCGTAAGGGAGCACGACACTAACCCGGAACCGCAACGCGGGAACGAACAAACTGAAAACAGCTGATTAAAGATCCCACAGCAGGAAATCAACTATTGAATTTGAGAAACACCCACGGAGCCAACAATCAACTGTCAGAGAGTATGCCTATATAATGTGTATGTTGGGGGGAGGTAATATTGTTATACTGCATTCTGTAAATTTGTGATTCTACTCAATTTTTTACTAAGTCCCTGAGGAAGTTCCAACATTGGAACGAAATGCGTAGGACTTATCTTGGTTTCCTATACCTTTTAATTATTGGCAATAAACAAAGCTTTTTTACTACCCTCCTGATTCCTCCTCTGTTCACACTCCTGAATATCGCAAAAAGGGAAGCAGAGGAAGACTACTCTGAGCCCCCCAGTGCTATTAGGGGAGGCACCCTACAGGTGTTTGTTATTCTGACATTATGTGAGTGCATTATATTGGCATGTCATACACTGTTTAAGAGGATACTACACTATGTTATTTTGTTTGTTTTTATTATTTTTTTAGGTTTGCAGCTGTATGCCATTTTTTTTCTACACTCTAAAATATGGACAACGTTGTCCTGTGTCCTTGACAAATCTTGACAAACGCTGGTGCTTAAATGGTAATCTCGACTATCCCTTCAGAGAAATCTCTGACTACATTATCACAACCCTTTGCTATAGTAGATAACATGCAATTGCAAAGGTAGACTTGCTGGCTCTCACTGCAGGTGGTCACTTGCAGTTCAGGGTTTAGCTTAAAGGGACACTATAGTCACCAGAACAATTACAGCTTATTGAATGTGTTCTGGAGAGTAGAATAGCTCCCTTCAGGCTTTTTGCTGTAAACACTGTCTTTTCAGAGAAAATGCAGTGTTTACATTACAGCCTAGTGATAACTTCACTGGCCACTCCTCAGATGGCTGTTAGAGATCCTTCCTGGGTCATGGCTGCCTAAAATGCATCCAAACATTCAGTGTCTCCTCCCTCTGCATGCAGACACTGAACTTTCCTCATAGAGATTCATTGATTCAATACATCTTTATGAGGAGATGCTGATTGGCCAGGGCTGTGTTTGAATCATGCTGGCTCTGCCCCTGATCTGCCTCGTTGTTGATTGGATCAGGCTACCACTTTTGTTGATGTCAGCAGGCAGTGGGCAGGTCTAAAGGAAACAGGGACTAAGTAAGCAGCTGCAGACTTAAATACAAGTAAGATTTACTATATTTAGGGAGGCAAGAGGGGGCAAGGGGGGCTAGATGGTGATTTTAACCCTATAGGGTCAGGAATACATGCTGGTGTGCCTGACCCTATAGTGCTCCTTTCCTTAATGTACAAAATACAAAATCCTTCTCTTGACCCACAACTGTATATACAGACATATACACATTGCTCTGTGTATAATAAAGGAACACACAATACAGAGAAAACTATGTACATTGCAAGCAGTCCCAAAATGGCACCACAAGCTTCAGGCCATCCCTCACATACACTATCAGTGTTCCTTTTTGTCCTGACGCACATTTCAGACAAACCAAAATAAATATATATTATTTGATGTATTATCAACAACATATAAACAAACACACTTTTTACACAAAGTTTAAAAAAGGCAATATACCATTATAAATAGAGTATACACAGGGTAACTGACACAATAACAAATCATTATATACATCCATTATTTGATTAAAAGTATTGTTTAGTCTGGATCATGACCGCAAGTTTAAAAATGAGATGCAAATAAAGAAAAACAGTTGTCTATGTTTGCCGTCTTAGCTTCTTCTATCCTCGAGTTCCCTGATATGTTGAAGAGCTTCCTGAGAACTAATTATAAACACCAGTCAATGGAAAAAAAAATCTTGTATGCTCATGGAAAAATCGACCATTAGGGACCATTCTGTGAAACAACTGGCACATCTGCTGTTAACAGGTTGCAGCTGAGAGCACCGAGACTCTATTTTAAATGCAACCTCTAAAATCCAAAGAATCACAACAACACGGATAGCTATGGAAAATTCAGACTCTTCGTTTTTTTTCTTTTTCTTTTTTTTTCCGTTTGGCTTTGTAAAGTAAGATTAAATAAAAAAATTAAAAAAAAGATCTGGACAGGTCTAACCAATATATATATATATATATATATATATATATATATATATATATATATATATGCATAGTACACAAGCACAGACGGTATTCAAATATTAATAATTTCCCTCCCAACTATTTAGTGGCCGAGCTTAGTTTGGCTTTGACGTAGAAATTCATATGAAGATTAGCAACTGAAATCCAAATCTACTACTTAAAAATAGTAAAATTGAAAAGTAGATTAAGTAAAGTTCACATTCACCCTGTTGTTGATTTAAAGTAAGGCAAAACCCCACAGTGTGATAAATCCAATTTTGCCTTAAAAAAACCCTAAAAACGAAAAAATCCATTTTTTTATGTGTTCCTGCCTCCAATTTCATAGTTAAAAGTTAAGCAGTCGTATAACTCATTGAACAAAAATCAGGCATCCAACTAAAACAAAATCAATAAAAGTATTTGTCTTCTCAGTATCCACATCAAATCTCACCCCCAGCTGCACACTACTCCCCACAATTTTAGTTGTGTATACAGGTGCATCCACAGTCTAGAGTCTAGACTAATCTCAAGTTTTCATGGTATTGAAATTATGGAAATACAGTGGTTTCATGACATTCCACCCACTGCAAGATTTCATTTGGGGATGGCAAGAATGCTTTATCCATACAAATTTGGTACAGTTGGACCAAGTGCTGATGGCAGTTTTTAAGAATTCCAAGACTTTATCCACAGGAGTAATTGTACAAAGTTGATTCAATTTGTCTTGTCTAAAGCAGCGTCTTGTGAAGTATTCACGTTTCCCCTTTACACGTATAATTGTCCTAATGTATTTAAATTTAAAAAAAAAACAACGTTCAGCTCCTCTGTGTGGACACTTGTGGGATATACCATCCTCAACTGGAGAGGTAGAACAAATCATGGAAAACCTTGTAGACGTTTACTTTGTCTTGCTTCTCCCACAGGAATATTGTAGTTATCCATGTAACCAGAAAGGAGAGACACTGCCAGGAAAGAGTCACAAAAAGGAGCAAAGCCACTAGACGCCAGAATCCTAGGAGATTGAACACTAGAGCAGGGAGAGGCAACTTTCGTCACTCCAGATGTTTTGGACTACATCCCCCATAATGCTCTTACACCCGTAATACTGGCAAAGCATCATGGGAGGTGTAGTCCAAAACATCTGGAGTGCTGACGGTTGCCTATGCCTGCACTAGAGAATGGACTTGTAAGCCATGAAAATCAAAGCACAACTTTTGTTTTTCATCTTGATGTGACGAAAGTCAACTAAATTTCACTACTTTTGGGATAAGGTATTCCTAAGCAACATGATTCACGTAAAAATATGTTGGGTATGGAAAAGGGTACATTATATGTAAATGGCTTCCCATATAAGTTTCCTTCCAAATGAAATGTCAGCAAATACAAGGACATCAATAAAGTAAAATCTGGCAAAAGTGTGTAGGGAAGACATATTAGCCACTTTATAAATCCGATGCATAGAATCATTATGATGAAAGGCCCAAAAAGCAGTCGGAGCTCTAACTAAATAAGCAGTAATTCTGTCACACACTGATTTATTCACCAACAAATAAGCTTGCTGGATAAGAGACTTAAGCCAGACAGCCAAGGGACACTTATTAATTCCAAAAAATGGAAGAACTGGTAATAAATACTTTCTGTAGTACTTAGCAGACTATATTTGATTGCTCTCACGATATCCAGGGTGTGCAGAAAACAATCCTTGTCATTAGCCAACTTTGGACAAAAAGGAAATATCCGCTATTACTTGAGTGGTGAGAGAAGTGAAAACAAACTTGTCTGAGTTCCACCTTGTTGAGCTCTGACCTGGCTGATCGTGCTTCTAAACTGACAGGTAATCGAGAACTCAGCTTTCAGGACATTAGAGGGGCAATACAAGCACCATAATAACTATAGCCTGCAGTAGTGGTTATGGTGCCAGCATGCCCCTGGTGTCATCCCATGATTCTGTGGTAAACAGCTTTTGAAAAGTTTGACATAAACCAATAGTCTCTCCAGGCTCAGAGGCCTAGGCTCTTTCTATCTATATCCTCAATGCAGACGTTACACTTCAAAATTAGCAGCAACAATCTGTATTTGCACAGCATTCGTTGCCTGACTGCTTGTATGTGTGGACAAACGTTGACATAGTTGATATTTACAACTTATGATTTAGGGGCATGGACAGGGGCTGGGCTGCTGGCACCCAGAGGATCTTAACTTTGTGACAAAAGCACCAATAGTGGTCATATATATTGAGCAGGACTCAGTATTACATAAAGCACTAGTTAGTTATACTGGAAAGGTACCTGTGTGCTTTTTGAACGATTTATAGCTTCCAACAGTTCTGTATCCAGTGGGACTATCCTGATTTTGCGTTCCTGTCTCACTGTCCCTAATTAGCACATCAAAAGACACACATGGACTATGCAAAATGTAGTAAAGGCATTAAAGGGACAATGTAGGCACTGTAACTGCTTCATCTCACTGAAGTGGTTATAGTGTCTGGAATCCTCATGCGCTGTCCTTCCTTCCATTCCATTTTTAATGTTTTGATGCTAAACAAGAGTCCACAGCAGCCCATTCGCTCTGTGATAATTGGGCTAACGAGGAAGCATTAGCCTGAGCAGCAATGGATGGCTCTGATGGGCTGAGAGAGGAACAGCTACTGCTTTTAGCCTATTACAGCAACCACTGGTGAAATTAATTGTTTATTCTTTTAAGCTCATGCTGCAAAAATGCTCTGCGCATGTGCTTCCCTGAGTGACATCAGTCAGACCAGCTGTCAGTTAACCTGACGTACATTAATGCCACAATGACATGCCCCCTCTTTGGCTCACCTGCCACTTTGCAGATCAGAATCCCCATAGGGCAACTCATTCCCTGTCTCAACTTTATTCCTCCCTGTGTTAGAGCAGATTCAAATGAATCCAGTCTTTTGAAGCAAGAAAGGGCAAAGTGTATTCCCTCATGCAATGCAAGGGGGTAAAGCACTCAGTTAAGTATTCCAATCATAAGTTGCCCTTTTCTATTGTTTATTTTAATTTTATTAAGTGACCATGCACTGTTAATGAGAAGTAGCTAGTAAGAATTTTGCAATATTTGTCACGTATGAAGCAATAAGCTGTGACTCTTGGGTTACTAATTGTAGCACTTGTAGGAAGTGAATTTTGACCATGATTTTTTTACAAGAATTAAAACCACAGGAGTTGCAGAATACACTCTAATTTAGTTCATTTAGAGCTAACTTTATGTATTGCGATGACGTCTGCCCAATGTACAATAAAAGTAGCCAATTAAGCCAAACCAATTAAACCAAATTCCAATTAAACAAAATTATTTGTTAAAGAGGTTATGGACAAGCCGAACAACAGCATACTATGTGAAATGTATTTTTCTCCCAAACAAGTAAAGTCAAAATAAATATATTTCCAAAATAGACATAACAAAAAAAATAGCAAAAAAGGTTTTCCACTATAACCAAAATTCCTGGTTAATTAAACCCATGTTTCACACTGTAGGTGTCAAAAGATGCTTTATATTGCATTTTCTAAAAACTGCTTATCATGATGCTCTTACTGGGCCGTTTCTGTAGTTTTCCCTAAAAAAAAAAAGGGGGGGGGGGTGTTATATATTAAGTGAGAACTGCAGGGGATTCAAACTGAATTTTAAATTTCAGGCCAAACTAGATGAACTTGAAAAATCCAAGTTTATCCGTTTGGCTGCTTTGGCCTTTAATTTAAAATTCAATATGACTTCTAAAAAAACACACTTTAGTGATTGGGTCTACTTATCTGTGTCTGGTTTTAAGGTTATGATCCTGTTAAACTGTCACATTCTCTTCTTGTCGGTAAGACTGTGCCTCTGCTATTTCTAAACAGAGCTTTAATAATATAATAATATTATAATATATAATACTTTGTGATTTGTATAGCTCTTTTCTCCCTGTGAGACTCAAAACACTTTACATGTATACAAACATAAATACATAAAAGTTAGGAGTTTCTGAAGGTCAGCTGAGTGGACTGAATGCCTGATGGAAGAGACGGGTCTTTAGCTTATTTTAAAAAGTCTGTAAGGACGGTGCCTCTCTGATTGCGCACGGTAAAGAGTTCCAGAAGGTGTGGGCAGCGTGGCTAAATGCCCTGGAACCTGAGTCTGTCTTTATTCTTGGCACTGACAGGAAGGATTTGCTGGCTGACCGAAGTGAACGGGATGGAATGTAGGGTGTCAGGAGCTCTTGCAGGTACTGTGGGCCATGATTGTTTAAGGCTTTGAAGGCTAGCAGGCCAATTTTACCATTCACCATTTAATTGAAAAATGAATGCAGGGAGTGGAGAACAGGTGTTATGTGGCAGGAGCAAGTTTGATTGGTCAGTAGTCTGGCTGCTGCATTTTGTACAGTCTGAAGGCGATGGAGTTCTTTTTCTGGGAGGCCCAAGTAAAGTACATTGCAGTAATCTAGCCGAGAATATACAAATGCATGGATAAATGTGGCATCTGGTGGAATTAAGTGTTGTATCCTGGTTATGTTTTTCAGATGAAAGTAGGCAGATTTTATTATCGGTTGTTTAAATGATAGTCCAGAGTCAATCAGCACTTCGAGGTTTCGTACCTTTGATGAACTGATGAGTTCAGAGCCTCCAAGCTCCAGGCCAGTTGGGTGATCATGGGATATTTTTGTTGCCCGGGGTCCCCTCACCAAGAGTAACTCTGTTTTGTCTGGATTCACTTTAAGCCAACTACCATTCATCCATTCTATGCAGTCTGCTAAGCAACTGTTGATACGGCATGTTTAGTCTGTGGTATCTGGAGCAAAGGAGAAGTAGAGTTGTGTGTCATCAGCGTAACAATGATACCTTAGGCCATGTCACCTAATGATGTCCCCCAGTGGTAGCAAGTAAATAGCGAATAGCATAGGAGACAAGATGGATCCTTGTGGAACTCCGCAGGTCAGTTCTGTTGGTGCCGATGAGCTTGATACTGATGTTACTCTCTGTGATCCACCAGTGACAAAAGATTTAAACCAGTTAAGGACTGTGCCACCTAGCCCACAGATGTGCTGCAAGCGCTCTATTAAAATCCTATGGTCAATGGTGTCAAATGCAGCTGAGAGATCCAAGAGGATTAGGATGGAGTAATCACCTTTGTCTCTCGCCATAAGGAGATCATTTAGCACTCGGACTAGCGCTACTTCAGTGCTGTGGCGGCATCTGAAACCTGACTGGAAAGGATCAAAGATGTTCAAGCTTGATAGATGGGCCTCCAGTTGAGTTGCCACTACCTTTTCAATAATTTTCACCAGAAATAGAAGATTGGATACTGGTTTGTAATTAGCCATGCAGTCTGGGTCTAATAAAGGCTTCTTCTTTAGGAGTGGTTTTACCACAGCTTCTTTTAGAGGATCTGGGAAGTCTCCAGTTTTTAGTGAACACTGTACTATTTTTGTGAGGGATGGAGCGAGTGTTTCAATGCATGCAGATATAATTTGAGTTGAAGCAGGATCTAAGTCACATGTAGAAGGGTGTAACGTTTGCATGGTACTTTTAACACCCTTTATATCCACATTTGTGAAAGTGGACAATAAACTGGGGCAATCCGGCATTCCATTGTAGTAGTTCTGGTATGTAACTGTTTGGCCTGCTGTGATAGAGGCTCAGATTGAGGAAATCTTGTTTTTGAAGACGATCGCAAATGCTTCACACTAATCCTGAGAAAAGTTAGTGGGGATATGCATGCATGCTGGTTTGCAGAGCTTTTCTACTGTGCGAAACAGTTACCTGGATCTATTGTGGGAGAGTTCAATTTCATAATGATAATAATTTTGATTTTTTTCTGAGTTATCTTGAATTGATATTTGTTTAGATGTTTGGTAAGTGTGGCTTTATCCTCTGGATCATGTGTCCTGTGCCACTTTCTCTCGAGTTTACGGCCTGTTCTCCTTATTTCTCTGATGGTGCTATTAAACCACAGTGCATTGTTGTGGGTTTTGACAATGCGTATGCGTGTTGGTACAATGTTTTCTAGGGTATCTCTCATGGTTTTGTTGTAGAGTCGGACTAAGGAGCTGGGGTCTTCACAGGTCCCCATTAGTTCACTTAGATCCATATGTGATGTTACATCCAACAGCGTCACCCCTTTTAATGAGCAGTGTTTGACAAGGTCCTGAGGCTGGGGTCTGGTTGATTTTGTGATACAATGGAGAAGTGAATGGAGTGGTGGTGTAACCAAACAACTGGATTTACAGTTACTGGTGACACTTCTAGTCCAGACTGGAACACTAGATCAGGTGTTAGACCTTTGCTGAGGGTGGAAGTGGCGACGATTTGTGTGAAGCCGAGTGCACTCATCAAGCTGAGGAGATGCTGCCCAAGCAGGGATAGGGTGTCATCAATCCAGGTGTTGAAGTCTCCCAATATAAGCCATCTGAGGTGTTCAAGAATTAAGCCGGCCAAAGGGTCTGAGAGTTTCTGAAGAAATATCTTCCCATCGCCTGGGGGTTTGTATATTAACAGTATCCGAATCCTCTATCTATTGAGAGGCTGGCAGCTACGCATTCAAAAGATTGGGGTTTGTGAACTTCTATTGGTCTGGGATTTAAGGATGATTGCGCACAGATCATAACTCCACCTCCCTTGCGATCTTGTCTTGGGCAGTATAACACCGTGTAATTGCCTGGAAGAGCTGCCTCTAGAATAGGCCCCACATTTTCATCTAGCCATGATCCTGTAAAGTCCACAAATTCACATGTTTCAATAAGGTCGGCAATGATAGCTGTTTCGCAGGGGGGGCTGGTTACATTGCTCTGCTCTATAGGATTCAGGTGAGGTGTGAGATTTTGCACTTCAGGCTGTATTGTAGATAACAGAAAAGAGAGCATGCATGCAGGTCAGATTATAGGGGTTCAAAACCAATGTGTTTTAGTGAAATAGTTTTCATCAATTAGTTTTCTTGGTGTTTAGAAATGAAATCTGAGGATTGCCGAATGGATGATCAAATCCAAAACCCAATTTACACATGGCGGTGAGTTTTTTTTTGTTTAAATGTACCTTGTTTGTGGTGTTCAGCTGAAGGTATCTCTTCCTGGCAGTACGATGGTACAGTGAAGGTATATTTTAATCCGTTGTGTATCTCAGTTTAGTAAAGCCATCCGTTCAATTTTGGTAAATCCAGTTGTTTGATATGTGGAGTCGATATTGGTCCTTGAAATATTTCTGATGAATTATGAGTGTAAGGAGGTTAAACTTAAGATAATTCCTAGAGAGGTCAGGAGCCTGAGAAAAGTGTGGGAGCCAGCAGGGGCATCTAAAGAAAGGATTGGTAGTGTATTAAAGACCAACATTATGTAGTTATTCACTAAAGTGAGAACTCAAAGTAAATTTAAAAGTTAAGATCAAAATAGTCTTTTGTAAAAAGGTAAAAGTCTTCAAGTCAGCTATGCTTTCAGTTTGTTTACTCTGGCCTTAAATTTACAATGAATTATCACTTTAATAAATAACCCTGACACAGTAGGGACCCTAAGAAGACCCCTTATGCCCCCCCTCTCCCCCCCCCGCTTCATCTTTATAGGTAAGAGATCATGTATTTGCAGGAAAATATGCACTGATTGGGGAAGGAGGGGGGGGCTAACTCTCAAGATGGCCGGATGCACTTGCTAGAAGCTCCTGCCGCAAAAAGCTTTAACATTGTACATACTACCTAAACAAAAGCGGAACGCGATCCAAAACATAACAATGCACTACAATAGGGGACGCTGATAATCCCCGAAAATCCTATTCTGGAGCAGCAATCCAGTGTCCTGCCCTGCCGCTTTACACCAACTATCAAGCTCAGACCACACATGGCAGCGGCAACTGCGGGAGAGACCAAAACGGGTACCGCGCCATCAGAAGACTGGCTCCCGGCTGCATCGTCACACGTCTGCGAAGGGTCATCTCCCCCTCCATGACTCAGCCCACTGGAGCAAACAGGGCTTGCATACGAAGCTGCTGATCAACGAAGCTGGCTGGAGCTCCAAATCAAACAACATGGACTGGTAATGCAGGGGAGACTCTCTGGGGACTTGGGGACTCACATCTCTCCTCGGTGGCATGCCATATCGGGTTGGTGTGGGCTGAAATCTAGATGGTCACAGCACTTCTGTATCTCAGTTTGGGTCCTTGGGCCGTTGAACGTTTCCCAATGTTTAAGAGATCTCAGCGTATTTTCTCTCACTATACCCTATACTAATCCTGCTGAAATAATCTCTTACAATTCTACCTTAACTTAGCTACACTGTGAAAATAAGCATGTTCTTATCTATTATTTACTAAGCAAACAATGTCTATGTCTAGAAAAGCTAATATTCTTGTTTAACTGAATCTACCGACAACAGACATATGTGCCTACCCTGAATATACTTAAACATAAAATTAGTGCTTTGCTCTCACAATGCCACATTTTTATTCTACTGTAATTGTTGTTGTGCCTGCCTTGACTATTGCGGCATTGCAGGCTTATTTTTAACGCTCTATACGCACTACAAAATAAAAGATTAGTGTTAATATTTGTTTGTGTGTGACAAATGCAAAAAAACAATTTTGACAAGTGTTTGCGACTAAGTGGCTACTAAAAATGACTGGACATACCCCATTTGCAATACCTTGGGTTGCCTACTATTGCAAATGGTATGCCATCATGGGGGTAATTTTCATTCCTGGGCTACCATACGGTCTCAAGGCAACTTAACCAATCTGGCGAATTTCAATGTGAAAAGCTGAAACGCAAGCCTTATATTTGACTCTGTAACTCTTGAAAACACCATAAAACCTGTACATGAGGGGTACTGTTATACCCAGGAGATTTCGCTGAACACAAATCTTAGTGTTTCAAAACAGTAAAACGTATCACAACAATTATATTGTCTGTGTAAGTGCAATTCCTGTGTGAAAAATGAAAAAAATGTCACTTTCACTGACGATATCATCGTTGTTATACATTTTACGTTTTTTAAAACACTAATATTTGTGTTCAGCGAAGTCTTCCGAGTAAAACAGTACCACAGGTTTTATGGTGTCTTGGAAAGTTATTAAATATAGTGCTAGCAAATTAAATTCCCTGGACTTTTGGCCTGGGTTGTCAGGCAGGTCCCACAAATTGTAATTAATAAATATATACGTAGAATTATTATATATATACACGTGTGTGTGTGTGTGTGTATATATATATATTTTTGTAAAATTATTTTATTTTTATACAGGTGTATATATAGTGATATATACCTATATACGTATATAATCAATATCATTCTACTTGTATTTTGATATTATTATATATATATAAGTATATCAATATTAATATTAAAATACACTTAGTGTATGTGTATTTATGTGTATGTGTATATATATATATATACTTAGATCATATATAATACATACATATATATATATGATCTAAGTATATATAATTTAAGTTTAAACTGTTTTAACCTGTTTTTAAAATTTTTTTACAGGCAGCAGGGGGAGCACTCCACCTGCTGGCATTGCTATGGACGGCTATGCCGTCCATGTGATCGCAAGGACTTCGCGATCACATGGCCCAGGGGGGGCTGCCAGGTGAGTCCCCACACTGCGATCGCCGGCGACCGGGTAAGTAGAAAGGACAGCGGGGACATGCTATGCCGCCCCCGCCTTTTAGAGCCGGGTCCCCAAGGACGGCATAGCACGCCCGCTGTCCTTAAGGGGTTAACCACAACATTAAAACCACCTGCCTATTATCATGTAGGTCCTGCTTGTGCTGCCAGCACATCCCACAGATGTTCAATCGGATTGAGATCTGGTGAATTTGGAGGTCAAGGCAACACCTTGAACGCTTTGTCATGTTCCTCAAACCTTTCCTGAACAATGTTTGGTAGGTGGTATATGTTAAAGTAACATCCACATGAATGCCAGCACCCAAGGATTCCCAGAAGAACATTGCCCAGAATATAACACTGCTTCTGCCAGCCTGCCTTCTTCCCAAAGTGCATTTATCTGCCATCTATTCCCCAGGTAAAAGACACACATGCACACGGCCATCCACCTTATCTAGAAGAAGACTGGAATTATCAGATCAGACAACCTTCTGATGCTTATGCCCTCATTTAGGTGCTTTCAGTAGTAGACATGGGTGATTATGGGCACTCTGACTGGTGTGCAGTTTCACAGCCCCATATGCAGCAAATTGTGATGCACTGTGTGTTCAGACACCTCTCTATCATGGCCAGCATTAAGTATTTCAGCAATTAGAGCAATTCAGCAATTAGAGCTACAGTAGCTCTTCTGTGTGATTGAACCAGATGGCCTAGACTTCAATCCCCTTATGTATCAATGAGCCTTGGGCGCCCATGACCCTGATGCTGGTTTACCGTTTTTTGACCCAGTCATCTGGCCATCATTATTTGGCCCTTGTCAAAGTCACTGAGATCTTTTCACTTGCCCATTTTTCCTGCTTCCAACACATGATATTGAGAAACTGACTGTTCACTTGCTGTCCAATATATCCGACCCATTGACAGGTACCATTGTAACAATGTAATCAATGTTATTCACTTCGCCTGTCAGTGGTTTTAATGTTGTGGCTGATCTGTGTAGGTTTATATTATATTCTCTATTCATTAAAATATCTAGTATCATATTGTAATTTATAGAACACATTGGGGTTTAAAGGGACACTATGGCAACCAGAACAACTACAGCTTATTGAATTTGTTCTGGTGAGTAGAATCATTACCTTCAGGCTTTTTGCTGTAAACACTGTTTTTTCAGAGAAAATGCAGTGTTTACATTACAGCGTAGTGATAACTCCACTGGCCACTCCTCAGGTGGCTGTTAGAGATCCTTCCTGGGTCATGACTGCCTAAAATGCATCCAAACATTCAGTGTCTCCTCCCTCTGCATGCAGACACTGAACTTTCCTCATAGAGATTCATTGATTCAACTCATCTCTATGAGGAGATGCTGATTGGCCAGGGCTGTGCTTGTTTTTTGTTTTTGTTTTTTCATTCAGAGGTTTTATTAAGGTCATGCAATAGTTACAGGTGGTTGTGATCACACAGATGTCCGAGTACAGTGACATGAAGTTCAGTATGGTATACAATGCAATAACAGGTTGAGAGCGTACTGTGCATACATAGTAAATTACATGCCTAACATCGGTTGCTAAGAGAGGTTTGTTCAGTTGATAAGATATTTATGAGGTTATGTTACTCAGTGGGGTCAAGTTGTGGTTCGCAGCCCTCGCGAGCAGCGGGGTTGGTCTTTCAATGAGGTTTCGGTGAGGCCGCCTGGGGCCTAGCGTTCAGGGGCAAGGGGGGGGGGGGGGCGGTTGTCGGGGACAGGGCTGTGTTTGAATCATGCTGCCTCTGCCCCTGATCTGCCTCCTTGTCAGTCTCTGCCAATCCTATGGGGAAGCATTGTGATTGGATCAGGCTACCACATCTGATGATGTCAGCAGACTGCTTTTTATTTTTTTAGGCAATCAGCATGCAGAGTTACAGCTTCTGGCTTGCATACAGTAAGATTTTGCTATATTTATGGAGGCATGAGAGGCCCAGAGGGGCTAGATGGTGGTTTTAACACTATAGGGTCAGGAATACATGTTTGTGTTCCTGATCCTATAGTGATCCTTTAAGGTTGGACTTGGGTCATGTTACAGGGCTGGTTTTAGGAAGTCTTTAAGTCAATAGATGTACTCTAAATGTACCCTGAGACTGAAGCCCCTGCTATTTTTGCAACCTAGCAAAGTCCCTGCAACATTGATATTTTTAAACCGTAAACTGTTACTTCCCAGGATTTGTAATGTTATATTTGACTTATCCCCTATATTAGTGGTTCCAAAACCAGTTGTCACGACACCAGCAACAGTCCATGTTTTGTTAGTATGTCCATTGGAATAAAAAAGGGAAAAACATAAATCCTGGATTGTTGGTGGGCTATGAGGTCTGATTTGGGAACCACTGCCCTACATATAATAATTAAGTATTTATGAGGCGTGAAAAAAAAAATGTAGCTTTACCCAAGTCAACACTAAATAAGTAAGGTATGTAATTCTTTTAAAAACCAATAATAATAATATGTCATGCCAACATTACAATTTAATCACTAAATACTCTATTCCAGTATGGAACATTTAGCATATTTAAAATTTCTGTACAATTCTGCCACTAAGCGATAGGATGTGCAATAGCTGGTATCTTATGATTGAATTATTGTGTTATTTGTCCTTAATGGGTTAATAAATATGTGAAAGAAGCATGTTTAGAAAATGCAGGATTTCAGCAGAGATATTACAATCACCTCTGTATTTTTGAAAAAAGTGTTGTATTGTAAACATTATATTTAAAGAGACACTCTAGGCAATATATAATAAATGGTTTTAGTGCTTTGAGTCCCTCCATTCCCGAGCGGTTTAACACGGAATGAGGATCTATGGCCATCCACACTCCAGCTTCCATTGGTGGCATAGGTAAGACAGAGAATATACATTTCTTTCTAGCAATACCAATTATTACCAGTAATGGCACTGTGATAGACTGAAAGTGGTCAGCTGACAAACTGAAACAATCACAGTTTCCCATCACAGCTAAAGCTAATGCCTCCTAATTAACAAAAGCAGCACACAAGGGATGGGCTGCTCGGAGCTCTCGTTTAGAACTAAAACGGTTTAACTCTGAACACACGTATGGTGCCATGGAACTCCAAACACTAAAACCAGTTCAATTAGATAAACTGATTATAATGCCTACAGCGCCCCTTTAATAACACTGTATTCAGAGCTGCACATCTCCAGCAAGTATTCATCACAGCAATGATAATGTACGTAATCATGGTTAATTCTGAGTGTCAGTTACTCTTGAATCTTATAAACCTGTTTTCAGTAATCACATATATATATGTATATATACTGACAGAACAAATAGGAAATGGAAGAGACTTCATAAATAACTGGGACATCGATAACATCCATTTGACCAAAGCTTTAAGAAATGTGGTCTTAAAATGAGTCAAAATCAGATATTCACCTCAACTGAAAGCAATGCTATAATGCGAGTCTTGTTCTTGATCAGTTGTATGAAGTGAGAAGGTATGCAAGGTCGGAGGTGATATCCTACTAATATATATATATATATATGTGTATGCACAAGTAATGAGTCAATAGTTCTGTAGACCAAATAGAATAGCACAGAAAAAAAGGTTATCTATCCTTTTTCACAGTGAGTTAAAAATGTTTAGTCCTTAGTTCTTAATTTGCTTGTGCTCTGTAGCACAGTGATAATAGCCTTTTTATGATGTGCAAGTTGCATTGAGTTTACAGAAGGCACCAGATCAATCTTTGCCTAAGGCATCAGAATGCCCGAGACCACCCTTGGGCTTCCGTCAGATCAAAGCAGTGATATGAACTATGGCCTTGTCTTTCTATGTTGTTAACACTTTAAGAAAGAATTTCTAAAGTAAGATATAAAGTACAGTCTGCTATTTATAATTTCATTGGTGACAAGACTTACTTTAATTAATGCATGGGGCTATCAAACACTACATCTTTTATTGTTTAAAGATTCTTTATTTTTCAGTTTTTAAATATCATATGAACGTTTGTACAGAAGTAAAAGATAAGGATTTGGTTATGTTAGTAATAATAACAACAATAACAGGGTACGACATCGAAATGTTTGCATACAAGTCTGGCATTTTGGTTTTGACATCCTGAGCTATACCGTCATTGGAGGACCGTATTTCAGTAGGGGTCGTGAGATCGACCTCATTGTTCGAGTTGTCCGAGTACGTATCCTAATGGGGGGGTCGTGGTTGGGATGTGACAACCCTGTTTGGCTAGTGGGCCTTACAGTCGGACTTTCTTCGGTTGCGAATTGTGGTATAGCTTATGAGTCTGTGATGCCAGGGATTCTGGTGGTGGTCGTTTATTGAGGGATTCGCTGGTGTAGGGGTTGCCGTCATAACAATATTTGTTGGATGCGGCTGCGTCGGCAGAGCCAGGCCATTGGATTTGGTGCAGTGGTCAGAGTGTGGTTGGGTGGGCGAGGCGGACGTGTGGGGTAGGATGGGTCGGGGGTCTGGTTGGTGGGCATTGCGTCAGTGGTGGTGGGTTGTTTGCATGAGATTGTGGCTGGTCACCACGGGAGTGCGCTGTGTCCTTCTAGCCAAGGGTTACATCTTTTATTGTATAACTTAAAAATGCTAAATAGCCTGCTCTGTTGTATAACAAGATCATATGGTCTCTGTATCACAGGAGGATGGTTCTGTAATAAACAGTACAACAGATATAAATAGATTTGTGTTTGTGTTTGAAAAATCGCCAAGGTGATGCAAAATGTAAAAAAAAAACACAGACACGAAAATCTTTCTGGAGTCTGTCATATTTGTGACCGTTTATATGAGCTTTGACTATAATAGAAATTGTCACTTTTATATTGATAATTTTCTTCTGCTTCTGAAGCTCCACAGAGCTAACGGAAGCAGCAGGTGCAATGGGCTAGCCGTTTGTCTTCCCCCTTCTCAATGAGCTCGCCTACAGTATGGCAACTTCTGAAAATCTTCTAAAAGTCTGTCCAGGGGTAAGAAAGAAGGTCTGTAGCTGTTGTAAGTTGTGGGTTTTTTTTGTCACGTAGCTCCGTACGCAGTACAAAATACATTAATATTTTCTTTAGGGTTATATCTACTAATATACCGTTACAAAATGTAATATTTTCAACTGATTGTTCTTTTAATAAGGAAATTAACAACTGCAAGCTGTCATGACAAATACAACATAAATTGAAATGATAGAGAGTCATACTTTATGTATACATTGTGCTAGAAGAATTGCTGGCACAAAAACAGTCGCTCCCCCTCTTGACAGTCAGTTCATTCTGTGCCAATCAGCACAGAGATAAGAAGGCTGTGCTCTGTATATCTATGATCATCTCTCCAGCTTGCAATTAGCGGAAAGGGAAAGCAATGCTTACTAGGGGAAGAAAGGAGGAGGGGCAGGCTGTGTGTGAGAGCAGCACCAGCACCATAGAAAGAAAGAGCCAGAATGATTTATTGCAGCAGCTATAGACAGGAAATCTGGGAATGAAGAGTGTGAAAGAGAATAGATACATTTTAAAAACAAACCATGAAACCAACATAAAGTGTTGGAGACTTTTAACCGTTTTGGGAAGCACATCTGTGCATTTCAAACAGAGATATTCCGGAGAGGGTTGTCTTACAGTCTTACAGCAAACATAACACCCACTGATACATGAATACTCTCAGCAGGAGATAGGGGGTATGGGCATTGGAAATAAATTAAAATATTACCTTTTAATAGTGTTAATGGAAGAAATATTTAATTGTATGACAGGTTCACTTAAATGTATCTGATAAACTTGAATAGCATGACATCTGCCTAGCGTCTGTGTTAATACAATTATTGATAATGTCTGCTATAAATTATTATCCAGTAGCATACGTTTTTAAAATGAAGATATTGGATCTTCAAAGGAAATAGTCACTTTTATGCCTTTAATTTAGCTTTAGCTTGCTTTTTCAACAAGCTCTCACAGCAGTAGAGCAGACACATTATTTTGGATTTTGTTGAATCAATACATTTTTGCCTTCCATGATTTGGTTAGGTTTGCAACTGCTGCCCTTGCATGTGTATGTATCTTCCTTTTAACCCTTAAGGACACATGACATATGTGACATGTCATGATTCCCTTTTATTCCAGCAGTTTGGTCCTTAAGGGTTTAATATATCTTTCTATCAATGTCTAAATGTTACTGCATTTTGTTAACACATAAACCTAGCATAAAACTTCAATGTGAGTAGTACTATATTGGACATATGTCATCAGAACTCATGACTTCATTAGGGAGAGTGGATGCAACTAGTGATTTTTCAGTTTTTTTATATATATATTTATATAAACAGTTGAGTGTCCAGTAAACTTTGCACAGTAAAGAACACTCTACTGTTAAAAACAAATACAGTGCATTTATTTTTAAAGTTAGAGTATTCCTTTAAGTTTTAGTTCCAATATGCTCCCCATATTCCCCAGTGTTTACATGTGTACGTTATTTTGCACACCGCCAATATAATTTAAAGTATAACAATGCAATTAGTATTAGAGAATAACGCTAATTATTGATGGCAGAATGCGATGTCCACTTTACTCCAAAGAACGTCAGGGTTTCTGGATCATTTAATTTACATTTTTTTCTTTCTTTTTCATCCAAGTAACTGCAAATATGGTTTGATCTTTAATTAAACTTGATTATTGAGCATTACACATGCAGACAAAACTAGCAAAAAGTCTGCATTTTCAAAAAACTTTCTTTAAATAGGGCCTAGAATGCAGACGCATGATTTATTTGACATTTGTACATTAGCATGTACAATTTGTTTGTCTTGCAGAACCTTGGTTCACATACAAAGGGTGCAATATAATTCTGTGTGCTATGTGTCCCACAGTTAGCAACTTGTTATGATATTGAGGCAAACGTACAAAAGGAACATTTATTTATAACAGATTGTTTATTTGGTAACCCGATTTTGGGCTTTAGTAATTAAAGCAATGTTACTTGTTCCCATTGACACTGAAATTATTTGTATTGTTTGAGCCACAACATCTGGTTTACATAAAAAAATTGGCTCATGCTTAAGGGTGATATACGAAAAGTCACACACTATACGCAGATCTGAGCAAAGCCACACATCTGAGAGAGCAATGATCCACTACTCAGAATAGGCTGTCTCTTTAACAGCCATGGTAAATATCTGACAGACTGACTCAAGTTATTCTATATATCAAAAGCCAAGTTTGAAAATGTATTGTGAATGTTTTTAATCCCCTTTTTTACCCCAGTGCCATCTTTTCCAACTTATAAGTGGGTGATTATCTTTTACACTTAACACTGAATTATAACGTGTCTTAATAACTAAATTGTGAAATCTAAGCCAAAATAGCCAACTATGACTATTTTGAAGAATTTTTCCAAACCGTTTATTTCTGTTTATTTCTGTTAGAATTTGGATTTCAATTGTCTACAATTCAATGTGTAATGAACAAACTCCTCACTGAAACCCAAATCTCACTATTAAGTCAAATCTGATCAACGGAATACTATAGAAAGTGAAGTTTCTATTTTATTGCAAGACATGACTGTGCACTGAAACCCAATCATCGTAAAAAAAAAAGAGAAAGTAGGTAAAACTTAATTAAAAAAAAAAATTAAAGCATACATACAATACAGCATATCTTTACAAAAATATAAAACTGTCCAACTTAGTTCTTCTCTATGGGGTAATCTTGTCTGTCTATGTTTTTTCCCTACAAAGTAAGTGCCCCTCTTCCTTCAGCGGAAATTTAATGAAAAAATTCAAACTTGAAATAATTTGTATGTAATTATCACAATTTGGTATAAAATCGGCACTGGATTTGGACATGTCTGTTAACATTGCAATTGCTGAAAAGATTTTGAAACCATACTCCCAGTTCATATATTGGTCATATTTTTTTTTTGTGGCCTTCGTTATCTTTATTTACACTTCTCATATAGAACCAAGTTTCATTTTAGCTTTGCTTTTCATATGAAGCTGTACTTACTTACACGTACAAATATTATAAACTAATCTATATCCATGGCACCCCTTCCCATCCCTCTCCAATTACCTTTTTTTGGAAAGTTATATTTGAATCTATTCTTGTTTTCTTTTCTTTTTTACTATCGTTTACGTTCTAATCACAATGTAAATTAACGCTGAGAATGTTTTATGCTATGATTTATGGAGAATAACTGGGCTTTTGATATATGTACTGATACATGTGAATGTAAAATGCCTACTTCAAATAATGTATAAAATATGTGCATGTGAAAATAAAAATCGTAAATAAATAAGTAAATAAATAAATATTTTTTGTTTAGCCCTTTTCTATAACTGTATATGTACATATTCTTATATATATATATTTTTTCTTTCTTGCTATATATGCATATATACTTATTTATGTCGTAAGTCCCTTAAATTATTTCATTTTATAACTACATTTTGATAAGTTGACAGAAAAGTTAAAAAAAAATTACATTATGACTAACACTTATTTGTATTCTTCTATACACACAAAGCAAACAACATACTAAACAGTGTTCTCAGACCAGTCCTCATGGTCCACCAACAATCCAGGATGTATCTATTTCCCTGTTTTATTCCAATGGAGATACTGACAAAACCTGGACTGTTGGTGAGTCTTGAGGACTGGTTTGGGTTTACACTCTTAACTAACACATCCATCCATCAACTGATGCATACACAGAATATTGCAAAGCACAATTTACATTTCATTTGGCAAATTAAGAATAAATTCAGCATATTATGTATTTTTTATTTTCTCGACAGCTAAGGTGTACTCATCACGAATAAACAGCCCCTCTTGCAAAATTATATGATTTGTTTGAAGGTCAATGGTTAAAGCTGACTTGATGACTTATTCCTCTTTCCTAAGGGGCCTAATTTAAAACTACGCTCCTAGTACTTAAGAAAGCTGGGTTATCACAACACCGAAAGCTGGGTTATCACAACACCATGTGGCTATGTGCAATTTAGCTATTGTAGACATTTAATAACATCTTTTAAATCCCCTTCAGGACAAATCCTATAACATCAAGATAGACCTGGCATTGTTTGTCATCTGTCATTAAGAGGTTAAGTGTCAATTTTAATTTTGCGTTTCACTCAGTTGATGGAATTTACAAATGGTTAGGAATTATACTTTTCATGGTTGCAGGACATACCTAAAAACAAGAGAAATCTGTGTGTATCCTTCCTGGTAAATTACATTATAAATAAATAAATTATATTGTATAGCTTGAGTTTATGTCCGTATTTAATTATCTATATATTTAAAAAATGTTTTACCATAAGGAATATATTGACATTTTTCCTAGTTTACAAATATGATTTTGGGACATCTGAAAATAAAACTTCCACTATTATTATACTATATATTATAGAGGACATACATTTGAAACAGATACTTGATCACAAAGCTTAAATCACCGCACGTAGAGGTAAAAACCTAAGAGACCTTCTGGTTCTGAGTCATTTCCAACCCCAGCGCCCCAGTACGCCCCAGTACACATACTTGGTTGAATACCCCAATCATGGTTTCTTTTAAATGTGGGCGCTGTGTCGCCTGTAAGTAGAAACATAGAAACATAGAATGTGACGGCAGATAACCATTCGGCCCATCTAGTCTGCCCAATTTTCTAAATACTTTCATTAGCCCCTGGCCTTATCTTATAGTTAGGATAGCCTTATGCCTATCCCATGCATGCTTAAACTCCTTTACTGTGTTAACCTCTACCACTTCAGCTGGAAGGCTATTCTATGCATCCACTACCCTCTCAGTAAAGGACATCAAACGTGACTCAAAGAAAGTTATTAAAAGCGAAGGAAAGCAGTCTTTTAATATCACGTCATTCTTCAACTGTAATACTGCAGGTCTAGTCTACTTACTCACTTGTGAGTGCAGTTTACAATATGTAGGAAAAACATTAAGACCCTTTAAGGAGAGAATAAAAGAACACGTTAGGTTCCCCAAACTAACCACAGAGACTCCTATTGCCTGTCATCTTAAGGAGCACCATTCAGGTAATCCACAGGGTCTTAGCTTTTGTGGACTTCAATTGGTGCGACGTGACAAAAGAAGGGGTAATTATGGTTTTTGAGACAACGGGAAAGCTTTTGGATCTATCGGTTAAAAAACTCTCCAACCTAAAGGCTTAAACGAAGGGTTCTCATTTGCACCTTTTATTTGATTGTATTTATTAATAATTGCCCTAGAACACATTATGTCTAAGACATTTATGTTTTATGGTTTCAAGCTAGGCTTGAGGTAATACCTAAATTATTAATTCCACATATGATCATGAGTTACCCTGGCTGCTGAAACTATGATAAGGATAACTTTATCAATAGATATTTGTACCTTATTTTCTATTTAACTAATATCAAGATTTCTAATGAATTCAGTTATTTTCCAAATTAATACACAATTATGTGCTTCCATCCATTGGATATAACCATATCAACTACATACCTCACAATAATACACTAACTGACTCTTTTATCAACCTAAGGACCACATCTCTGCATAACCATTACCTATTACCATTCAAACAATATAAAAACCAAAAGGGTGTGACCCCACTTTTATAAGTTTTTGGCTAACATGGTAAGTTACATTATCATCATAATGTCCTTATCTTTGAACACCCTATTATATACTAGGTATCTCAATTTAGGATAAAATATTACCTTATCAACCCATTGGTTTTTATTTTGACTGACACATATACAATCATGCCAGTCTGATAATTTCATTATACACTATTATGCTTAGAAATAGATTAGTAGGGGGGGGGGCGGAGCCTGACTGTGGAGTCGGCACGGACTTCCAGGCGGCCAGCGGTACTCTGCAGCTGTGAAGCCGACCCTTGGCTCCAGAGGGTCGGCTAGGGCTCGCGTCTCTAGACTGAACTGGATTATGATGTCACTTGCTAAATATTTGGTTTTGGTGTATAGATCATGCCCCTTGAGCGTCACTGCTCAGTTCTCTGACATTTAGGAGTTAAATTACTTTGTTTCTGTTTATACAGCCGTAGCCACATCTCTGCTGACTTTGCCTCACACAGCCTCAATGAAAGGTTTATTTTTCACAGCATGTTGTGTTTACTTTAGAAGTTCTTATATCCTGCTCTGAACTTTCATTACATAGGTTAGAAAAACACAAAAATTAGGTGCTCACAATATACTTTAAGGCAGCAGTAAATTTTACACGGATGGGGGGGCGGAGCCTAGCATCCGGACGGAGCGGTCGTGCTGTGCCTCAGCTCCCGCTCCACTCGACAATTTTCGGGGGTGATACCCCCAAATATCGGCACGACCACGACCGGAAGGCACCTGACATGCTGGGGGAACTCGGGGGTACCGTCCGGTACCAAACTCTGACCCGTCACCTCTTGGAAACCGGGCAGAACACTCGGAGGCCTACCGGAGACCGGGCAGCAGGGAGGCGGCCGCTCCCCAGTCTGTCCGACCCGGCCAAGAATCCCTCGCAACAGTCATCTCCTACCCCCCCCCCTCTGGACCGATGGGGGACATCTCGGTCCAAACCCAACGACAGGCACCACAAACATATCAGGCAGTCCTGTACTCTGCAACTCCAGACCAGCCTAACGCATGGGGAACCCAAAATGGCGGCGGCAAGCGACCCCCACAGTACAAACAGCATACCTGACACTGGGGAGCCCTGCGATATACACCAACGTATAAACGCAGCATTTGCAAGATTCTGGCACAAGCTGGAGCAGAGACTTCAAGCCCAGAGGGCAAGCAGGCTATCCCAGCCGACAGCTAACAAGCAGAACCGACCTAGCAGCATGCAGACAAAGGCGAAACCGCAACCAAGGCCAGACCGCAAACTTGAGGTGAGAGACACGAGGCAGAGGCACCCCACTCCGGGCACAGCCTCTACCCACAAGAATACCGCGCAACCATGCAGCCCACCCAGCCCGGGTGCCAGGAGGGATATACCTCCACAGCATCGACCACCCCGCAGGAGGAATGCCCGCCGCTGGCGGCGAAAGAGACCCGGCACCAACTGCACCCACAACGGGATTGCCTCGACCTCGCAGAGTCATCGAGCCAGTGGTCAGAAGATGTCACCCCCCGAATGGGCCTGGGGTAGGAGGGGGCCCGCGCCCTGTGCCGATCACTCCAATGCATGGGACTGTTCAGCATACGCCTTACCAATGCCGACTGAAGGCATAGGATGACCCCCAGCAACTACAACCGCCGCACCGCGGCCTAGACTGCTGCCACGCCACACAGCAACGCAGCTATAATGGACTATGTCCTCCTACACCTAACGCTGTTTACTGTAACTTGCAGTTTACTAATCTATGTTATTAAGCATGCCTTTAGTTTAAATACTGCTCTTATCCTGTGTATTAATTACTGGTAGTATATTAGACCCATTCTGTCTTCCTTTTACTTTGACTTAACACACTAAGCACTGACCATATGTCCTTGATTTAATCCTCTAAATTAGCATAAGTGACTAATGTTTTGTTTTTTTTCTTCTTTGTTATACATGTGTAACCTGTCGCCTGACTAGCATGACCTAGCGAGATACTAATCCGGATCCTACGATCCTTAGCTTGTATTTTCAAATTGGAGCTTAACTACGTTACATAAAAAAAAAAAAATTAGGCATTGATAATCTGGAAATGTACGTTAACTTTCTGTATTGTTGTACCAACCCTATAATGTAACTCGCTTTAACGTTTCCTCCGTCTTCTCTTTTGTACCCCATACTATATGCCTTAATAAAAATCAGATTGACAAAAAAAAAAAAAAAAAAATTTTACACGGATTCCCCAAAACCTTGTAGGAATAGAGACAGAAGACAAATACAAAAAATAGATAACCGCGCCTTAGAACACAGTAATGTACAAAAGTGAAGTAAAATATAAATCATATATACGTACTTTTGTTAAACGTCTATGAAGTCTTTGGCTGTTATACAGTGCATGGTATCTCAAAGAAAAAGGAAAAAGAAAGACAATAATATCTTTAACACAGTGAAGTAGAGTGCTATAGCAAAAACTCACTCACAATGTATAAAGCTACAAAGAGCTCTGCTGTGTGGGGCATAGACAGTACAATCCCCGTCACTGGATATATTTTCAGTACAATCCCCGTCACTGGATATCTTTTCAGCTACAGTGGTGGTAGACTTTATCTGTGTCTCGAATATGTGAAAACAAAAATTGGAATATCCAATAGTGCAATATGTATATCAAAGTGGTAGTGCATATACGAAAAGGTAGGTATCTTACTCACATGAACTAGAGCATGGCTGTCCAACCTACAGCCCCCCAGATGTTGTTGAACTACAACTCCCATGATTCCCTGGCCAGGGCCGGACTGGGGATGCAAAGCAGCCCTGAAAAAAAAATCTATGCCAGCCCCATAAGTCAATGCGACATATATTGTCGCATGTAATATGTAAAGCTATGTCTTACCAGCCCAGATGATTGAGTAATATATATATATATATATATATATATATATATATTGCGTTTTCTAATATAAAATATTGGTCCTTTCAGAGTAAAACGTTTAATTATACAGTAAGCATACTCACATGCCGACAGACAATCTCATTGATTTACATAAGCTCATTGACATAAAGACACAAGCTCACTCACTAGCAGACACACACACACATACATGCAAGCAAGCTCACTAGCAGGCGCACACACACACAGCTTAATGTAGTGGTTCTGGTGTCTATAGCCTGTCCCTGCATGCTTTTGAATGTAAACACTGACTTTTCAGAGAAAAGGCAGTGTTTACATTGCTTCCAAGTGACACCTCTAGTGACCGTCACTAGACGGTCACTAGAGGTGCTTCCTGTGTCAGTGAGTAAAAACACTATTTTTAAAACACACACACCATGGCAGACACACACACACACACCATGATAGACACAAACGTGACACAGACACACACACACACACCATGACACAGACAGTCTATGACACAGACACACACACCATGACAGACACACACACCATGACACAAAGTCCATGACACACACATTCACACTATGACAGATAGACACACACACACACACCATGACAGACAGACACACACACACACACCATGACAGACAGACAGACACACACACACACACACACCATGACAGACAGACACACACACACACACCATGACAGACACACACACCATGACAGACAGACACACACACACGCACACCATGACAGACAGACACACACACACACACCATGACAGACAGACACACACACACACACACACCATGACAGACAGACACACACACACACACACCATGACAGACAGACACACACACCATGACAGACAGACACACACACACCATGACAGACACACACCATGACAGACAGACAGACACACACACAAACACACATACATACATTGACAGCATTACACATGTGGGTGATTACCTGTGGGTGATTGGCTAGGGGGTCATGCAGGGCAGAGAGCTGGGAGTGCTGACGGCCGCAGAAGGAGCTGGGAAGGCGGCCACAGAAGGAGCTGGGAAGGCGACCGCAGAAGGAGCTGGGGAGACGGCCGCAGAAGGAGCTGGGGAGGCGGCCGCAGAAGGAGCTGGGGACGCGGCCGCAGAAGAAGCTGGGGAGGCGGCCGCGGAAGGAGCTGTTCTGGCGGCCGCATGGGAAGCTGTGCTGTCTCTGCTCCCCCGTCCTCGAGCGCTACTGAATGAGACCGGGGCTGGAATATGACGTCATATTCCGGCCCCGGTCTTATTCAGTAGCGCGCTGGGAGCAGAGACAGCACAGAACAGTTCCTTCTGCGACCGCCAGCAGACCCAGATGTCTGCCCGGCCCCAGGTGCCGACGGCCCACCGGGAAATTTCCCGGTGTCCCGGTGGGCCAGTCCGGCCCTGTCCCTGGCTATCTGTTCCATTGAAAGAATCATGGGAGTTGTAGTTCAGCAGCATCTGGGGGGTCACAGGTTGGACAGGCCTGAACTAGAGCATGGACCTGCTCTAGTATAAAGCGCTTTGGTGGTATGATTTCCACCTGGATATATATGGATCAGGAAGCCAAAAAAATAAAATAAAAAAATAAAAATAAATACATTTATATTTAACCCCTTAAGGACACATGACGTGTGTGACATGTCATGATTCCATTTTATTCCAGAAGCTTGGTCCTTAAGGGGTTAAAAGGATTAATTTTATGATAAACAAGAAGTCACTCACTTCTGATTAAACCTCCAGGGTGAAACGTGTAAAGTGTGGCTCTGTCTTCCATTTGGATTGCTTTTTATATTATATATATATATATATATCTTATTTATCATAATAAAATGAATCCTTTTAAATATAAATTTAATTTATTTAGAAATGTATTTATTTTTTGGCTTCCTAATCCACATTACATAGGTGAACCTGCTGCTGGTTCTAGAAGGCAATTGCCAGAGTGGGAGACAAGAAATTCTAAATTAAACATATTTTTTTCAGAAGGAGTGTAGGGAAGCTGTAAAACTCAGGGCTGCAAAAACAAAATGATTTAACTCCTAAATGGAAGGAAACTGAGCAGTGGGACAGCAGGGGAATAAACTACATACCAAAACCCTTTCAATAAGCTAATGTTGGTTTAGTTTTAGCAGTATCCATTTGTGACTGGAGAGCTCTGTTTGAGAAAGAGAATAAACCCACCTATATGTTGAGGTGATGGATAGAAACATAGAATGTGACGGCATATAAGAACCATTCGGCCCATCTAGTCTGCCCAACATGGATGGAAAGTAAAAAACAGGAAGTAGAATGGAGGACAGCGGGGTGGAGTTAGCATATTGCTCAGATAGTGTGGGAGTTTTACAGACAAGTGGTTATAAACCAGGCAAGAAAGGTGCAGAGCGTGTTTAGATTTGAAAGTTAGCCAATTTAGTTGTTTCATTGTATCACACTGATGGATGCAGTAGGTATGTGAAAGAAGAAAGTGAAATGGCAAATTATATGTAATGGTGAGCTTAATTTGCTGCGTTTGCGGTCCACATACATATACATTATTCCCATGGTCTATTAATGGCATTAACTTTTGCTGCACAATATGTTTTTTTAAGTTTTTATTTTTGTACGGATCAACTAGTTTGCTATAAAGAATAGGCATAACGTTAAACCCACCACGGGAGCACTGTCCCTGTACAAACGGTCCAGCTCAACCACCAGAATCTTGATCAGGCATGACAACAATTGTCTAAGGGGGCATATTTTAAAAATCTATAAAAGTTCTGACAGTATCAGGAGTAGAGATACTGATTTGGAATTAGACACTAAACTGTTGTCACCAATTTTATAAGGAGTGGCTCTTGCCATCTTCCTCTATTTCTGTCTAGGGCCTGATGAGATGCATTCAATAATTAGGCATGCAGACTACCACGTAATGGTGTATAGAGCATTAGTAGCATAACTGAATGTTCATCAGGACCAGAATATAATGCATTTTTTAGATTATGGACATTTTCAACGATATCACTGATGTGTGCTGCTTTAGATTAGTTATCACTGTGGATGTGACAAATCTGTTTAATTATCTTTTTTTTCTGCTTTTAAATCAGGGTAGTTGAGCATCCAAAAAAGTATCGAAGAAATGTGTTTGCTACGTCTATAGGACCTTGACTTTCCACTTTTATAGTTCTGAATTTAGTGTTTTGGGTGCTATTTACTCTACAATTTGAATAATTCCAGCTTTAGTAAATAACTCTGCTTTAGCCCGGTTTTACTCACCTTACACCTAACTGCCTTGTTCCAAAACCATATAGCCATGCAGGGCCGGCCTTAAGCATTTAGACGCCCTGTGCGAAAAATCTTCACAGCACCCCACCCCCCCCGTCATCCATGTATGCTGTAATGTTTGTGTTGTCTGTGTATGTGATAGTAGGTGTGATGACTGTGTGTGATTTGTATGCTATGTGTGATATTTGTAATGGGTGTATTAACAGTGTGTGATATGCGTGTATTGGTTGTATGTGACACACACACCGACACACAGAGTCAGACGGCCATACACACACACAGGAAGACATCCACACACACACACAGGCAGACAGTCATACACACACACAGACACACAAAGGCAGACAGTCTCACACACACACACACACACACACACAGGCAGACAGTCAGTCAGTCATACACACAGACACAGACAGTAATACACACAGACACACACAGAGTCAGACGGCCATACACACACACAGGAAGACATCCACACACACACACAGGCAGACAGTCATACACACACACAGACACTCAAAGGCAGACAGTCTCACACACACACACACACACAGGCAGACAGTCAGTCAGTCATACACACAGACACAGACAGTAATACACACAGACACACACAGAGTCAGACGGCCATACACACACACAGGAAGACATCCACACACACACACACAGGCAGACAGTCATACACACACACAGACACACAAAGGCAGACAGTCTCACACACACACACACACAGGCAGACAGTCAGTCAGTCAGTCATACACACAGACACAGACAGTAATACACGCAGACACACACAGAGGCAGACAGTAATACACACAGACACACACAGTCATACACACAGAGGCAGACAGTCATACACACACACACACGCAGACAATCATACACACAGACACACACGCAGACAGTCATACACACAGACAGACAGTCATACACACAGACACACAGAGGCAGACAGCCATACACACAGAGGCAGACAGCCATACACACAGAGGCAGACAGCCATACACACAGAAGCAGTCATACACACAGAAGCAGTCATACACACAATCACACACACAGAGGCAGACAGTAATACACACAGACACACAGTGGCAGACAGTCATATATATATACACACACACACACACACACAGGCAGACAGTCACACACACACACAGACACACACAGGCAGACAGTCATACACACAGACACACACAGGCAGACAGTCATACACACAGACACACAGAGGCAGACAGTCATACACACACACACACAGACACACACAGAGGCAGACAGTCATACACACACACAGACACACACAGGCAGACAGTCATACACACACACACACACACACACATGCAGACAGTCATACACACACACACAGGCAGACAGACAGACAGTAATACACACAAACACACACACACACAGGCAGACAGTCATACACACAGACACACAGAGGCAGACAGTCATACACACACACACTGACAGTAATACACACACACAGGCAGACAGTCATACACACACACACAGACAGTAATACACACACACACAGAGGCAGTAATACACACAGACACACAGAGGCAGACATTCATACACACACACACACACACACACAGAGGCAGTAATACACACAGGCAGACAGTCATACACACAGACACACAGAGGCAGACAGTCATACACACACACACAGACAGTAATACACACACACAGGCAGACAGCCATACACACACACAGACAGTAATACACACACACAGGCAGACAGTCATACACACAGACACACAGAGGCAGACAGTCATATACACAGACACACAGACAGTAATACACACAAACAGGCAGATAGTCATACACACAGACACACAGAGGCAGACAGTCATACACACAGACAGTAATACACACAGGCAGAGAGTCATACACACACAGACAGTAATACACACAGACACACTGAGGCAGACAGTCATACACACACACACAGACAGTAATACACACAGGCAGAGAGTCACACTCACCTGACAATCACACAGTTACCTGTGGAGTTCATTGTGGAGGCAGTGCAGCTCCTGGTGACTGTTTGGTGGGGAAGCAGGGACTCCTTCCTGCTTCCCCTGCAGCAGTTTTCCGGCGCTTTTAGCTCCGCCCCCGCCGCACGGTAAGCTCGGCCCCCGCTGCAAATTTAATTTAATTTTTTTTTGTTTTTTAAATCCCGGCCGGCTGTGCGGCCGCACGGCGCCCCCTGCTACATGGCGCCCTGTGCGGCCGCACAGCTCACACACTCCTAAGGCCGGCCCTGTAGCCATGGCATCCATTCATATAGAACCATCACAACAGAATATTCATGCACTTTGCAAACACTCTAAAATATAATAGAATTGCCAACTGCTGTTAACATTTCTAAATTGTTGGATACATTTCAACATAAATTAAGATTATAACTCCTAAATAACATAATATTCAAAACTGTCTGGGTATAATCCATCATGCAGTAAAAAAACGAGAACAAGTTAAAACCTGTTGACTGAATGACTCATTTTTACAAAGCATTTCCCACCCCTTTTTAAATTGATGCTAAATTTGGAGATTCATAAAATCTACCCTATTATTCTACAGATCCAGTTTTTCAAGTTGCCAAATAAAGAATAGACTTCAAAAGATAATAATGTGTATGGTTAAATACTTTTCTTTGATTGAAATGTGTTGCCTATGGGTGTTAGAGAAAGCCAATACATACCAGCTGGTTATCTGCTGTACATCATGTTTATAGAGAAATATCTCTGTGGTAATATACCTCATGGCCTAGTGGTTTCAAGAGCAATATTTTACTGTAACCGCAAGCACTTGTACAAATGAGAAATATTGGCCACATAAAATATTAGCCTGACAATCATGGTTGGACTACCATAAATTCAATATTAGCTACACTAAATTCCAGTAATGAGACAACGCAATACATAAACAATCGCAATATACGACATGTATTCTTGTGTGTTGTGGTGATAAGAGCAAACAGTTACAGGTCATATAGAGAAAATTAGCAGCCACAGAAAATAAACAAGCCTGTCTAAGTCGTTGTTTATATTGAAACAGTCTCAGACAGCTACGGTTAACATAAAAACTTCAACAATAACAAATTCCCTAACATCAATTAATATAGACTGACAGGAAGTTATTTAAAGTTGGTATGGTCAGATGCACACACAATAATTAATAGTTTTTACGTATGTGTGTATTCAGTATTTGGTATCTCACAGTTTTTTACTCGGTTGGGTTTATGATTCTGTAATTTATCAGTTCTGACTCAAAGAAAAATTGTTCATTAAAGGAACAGTTTATTGTAGGATATGATGCACGGGAGCTATAGGTAAAGTCCTGACACTTTCTGGCAAATTATTTTCAAGCGGTCTGACAAAAAATTGCCACAGGACCCTTAAAGGTTATTACAATCCTTATAATAATAATGTGTCTTACATCTTTTTTAAGATTTAAACACAATCTGTACTCTGGTCTTCATGACCACCAGCATTAAAACCACTGACAGGTGAAGTGAATAGCATTATATTGTTAAAATGGTACCTGGTGGGTGGGATATATTAGGCAGCGAGTAAAAAGTCAGTTTTGGAAGCAAGAAAAAAAAAGAGTCGCAGACTGGTCAGATTGCCCATGATGACCTCTGTCCACCTCTAAATGCACCTTCAATGGGGACATGAGCATCAGACCTGGACTATGGAGCAATGGAAGAAAGTTGCCTGGCTTGCTGAATCACGTTTTTTTTGTTTTTTTAGATCAGGTGAATGGCTGGGTGCCTGTGCGTCATTTACCTGGGATGAGATGGATGCAGGATGCACTATTGGAGGAAGACAGGCTGGTGAAGGCAGTGTTATGCTTTGAGCAATGTTCTGCTGGGAAACCTTCGCTCCTGACATTCATGTGGATGTTACTTTGACACTTACCACCTACCTAGCGATTGTTGCAGACCATGTGCACCCCTTCAGCAGGATAATGCATCCTGCCACACTGCAAAAAATGTTTAGGAATGGTTTGAGGAATATGACAAAGAGTTCAAGCTGATACCTTTGCCTCCAAATTCCCCAGATCTCAATCTGATTGAGCATCTGTGGGATGTGCTGGAACAACAAATCTGATCCATAGAGGCCCCACCTTGGAACGTGCAGAAACTGCTGCTCATGTTTTAGTGCCAGATACCATAGGACATGTTTTCTGGAGTCCATGCCTTGATGCATTAAAGCTGTTTTGGTAGCATGAGGAGAATCTACAAGATATTAGGCAGGTGGTTTTAATGTTTTGGATGATCAGTGTATATATAAAGCCATATTTATCAATGCAAAACAGGTTTTATTCTGGGACAAAGTGATCACTGTTGATTGTTTTGCTGTTGGTTTCCATATTAATTGCTGCTTATTCACAAATGTTACAGAATAGCATACCAGGGTTACTACCATTCCAAAATAGTAGTACCCATCAGTAAAGAATCTAGGGTCACAGTGTATAATAGTTGTAAGGTGAATTATAAATTACACTAATGTCTCTAATAACACCAAACTAAAACCATAACCACTAAACCTAATACCTTTTCTAAATCTCTAATTCTAGACCTTAAGTCTATTCCCTAACCTTCTTCCTTAACCTAACCTCTAATACTAATTCCTCTAATCCATAATATCTAAGCTAGTATTCAGAGAACCAGAGTCACAAATCCATCAATCATGGCTACACCAAAACAATGGCACCAAAACGACGCATTCTGCTTAACCCAGTGGTTAGTAAAAACCGTACCAAGCAGACGTCAAGTCTGACAAAACTCCAACAGTCAATTTTCACAGTGGGAAGTGAAATTTCTAAAATGGAGTATGTCTTTCACAGATAATAGAGCTGCATGTTAACAATTAGCTCGTAAAATATAGAGTCATAAAAAAAAAAATCTAAATAAGATTGTTACGTTGCATATGTTCATTGTGTACTTTTAGCAAATACAATGCACATCAAAAGGAAAGAAAACCAAATCTCTCTTTTTCTTCAAAGCACTGGATTGCCTCTCTTACATATCCCAAACATTCTAAGTATATTCTTTGGTGGAGCACAAAGAGGTCAACAGCTCAGACATTTTTATGTTAGCAATCAGGCTTAGATTAGCAACAGACCTAAGATTACATCTGTAGCAAATTAGACCTTATCAGTGGAGACAGAAAAAAAATACATTCAAACACACTAACCTCAGTCGTTAAATGTGTATTAAAGTAGCCAGATTGGAGTTTTCTGATATCTGTTGCAGTGTTCTACTTCCATGAAAACAAAGGATCAGATCTTATTTTTTTACTGTGGCATTGTCATACAGTCTACCACAAGTGTGTCACAGGCCATCTGAACAAAGCAGACATTCAGGAAGACCTCAAAATGATCTAACTCCATCACCTGATCTGAAAGACACCGTCCATGTTATACATGCTATGTGCATGATTTCTGTAAATGCATGATAACATCTATTTTTAACAGCATGCCCACTGGCAGCTAAGTGTTTTAAATCTGTATTTTTGTTGTTGTTGTTGTTTTCTCCTGGGCAGGTCTCTATGTAACATAGCCTCATAGTGTAATATTTTGTAATACGTACATGTAAAGTTATCTGTTTTATGCATCTACTAGTTATTCCTTTTATTGAGGTGGGGGCAAGGAGTGCGGTGGGAATAACTATCTTTGAGTCCCCTTTATTTGCCCAATCTGAACTTCTGGGACAGTCTCAGTATGCAGATTTGGGGCATAATTAGTGGATTCACAAAATCTCTTGGCCAAAGAAAAGGTGTTTCAGATCAAAATGGATTTTAGATTCCTGCCCCCAATAGAGCAGGAATAAGACCAGAGATGTGCTAAAAAAGTGCTAATTAGTTCAATGCGTGCCTCACAAACTATCAAGTAACATAGTGGTCAACATATGACCTTCCTCCCCCCTCAACGGGATTTGGAGAAGCAGAAGGGACATAATTATGTCCCCCGCTAAATTATATTAACCCACATTCCAATGCATGGGACTACCCACCGCTGTGCATAGTGTGTGCTGCTGAGTGCTGCCACCATCGTCAATATGGTCTTGGAGAGCGCCACTCATCTTTGAAAGTATATAACAATTAGCAGACAATTTTAATGGCTGTTAGAGTGGTAAAGTTGAGAAATTTGGTGCTTGCTACCTGACATCGACTTACTTAAAGCGGCACTGTCATGCCGAAATTACCTTTCTTCAATCGATTCCTCTTCTCTCCCTCTGTCAGGATCTGTTCTTCATTTATTCCTGTCTGCTCTAGTTTTCTTTAAAACATAAGACAAAGTAGGGACTACTTGTCTTATGGAGGTTTACTACGCCTAAGTAGGGACTACTTGTCTTATGGAGGTTTACTACGTCTGACCATCTATGACCAGCGGAGGAGCAAAGTGTGCTTCATTTCCGGTGGTCAGAGAAATTTTCCCACAGTTCTTAGCTTTCCTCCCTGTTCCTGCGATGCATCCTGTCAGTATTGCCTAACGTCCTGTCACTTAGAAAGGACGCCGGCAAAACTACCGAATTGCGTCCTAACAGAATGAGAACAGTTTGTTCATTCATGTTAAAACGCAATTCGGGACTTTGCTCGGATCGGAATTTCATTCGAATGGCCCCCACCCACCGCTCAGGGGTGGGGCCGGGTGGAGGAGGACAATATGTCCCCCCCATTTTTATTTATGGCCCCCACCAACCACTCGGGGTGGGGGCCGGGGAGGGGTAGAACAATAGGTCCTCCCCCCATTACCCTTTAGGACCCCTATCCACCACTCAGGGCTAGGGGCAGTACTAGGGTTTTTTTTTTTTTTTTTTTAACAGTGAGCAGCTACAGGCCTTTAATCTCCCTTATGCCATTATGGGGGTCATATTGACCCCCATAGAGTGAGGGGGGACATGGGGGGCTTATGAAGTGGCGGGGAGTACAGCTCCCTGCCGCTTCTATCTTTACAGTTTACAAGGAGGGAGCTGCGCGCCTGTAGCTCCCTCCTTGTAATAAACTGAACGAACAAACGAACACCGATATTCAGTGTCTGTTTGTTCGTCTGCCATTTCTATTCATTAATTTGTCTTTCTGACTAATGAATGAATGGATGAAATTCCCGTTTGCATGCCCAAGTGTTTAACTGGGCATGTGTGGGAATTTCATAGTGCTATCTAGGGTGGGCAGATGACGTGTCCCACAGGGACTTCATCTACCCACACAAAGATGGCAGCACCCAGAACCTAGGTCCGGACACAAAATAAATTAAACAAATAGGTCATATGGGGGGCTTAGGGGCATTTGGGGGTGACTAGGGGGTCAGCTATATGTAGTGGAGTCGGGAGGGGGTTTAAAAAAAACGGGATTCGGTCATGATAGTGCCGCTTTAAACAACTAACCTGACTCTTTGTTGGAAATGGAATAGAAGTTAGAACTTTGTAGTTTTCCAATTTGCTGCAATTTTTTCTAGAAAAGGTGTGGACAGTGTTCATCATAGCAATATGTGATTCTGCAATTATATTCTTTTACTGCATGACAACCTTGGATGTTAATTTCAAACACTCAATAGTAGGCAGGTAGTGAAACTCTAGTGAACATTTACGGGAACCATTACCAGCCTCTATTAAGGCATTTTTGTTAGAACTATAGTGTCCAGCATCTTTTGATCTATTCTGGTCATTACATCATCAATTGCAAAGTTGAGGGGTGTTTTCCAACATAATGCTATTGTTTCCTATGCTGCCATGGCAAAAAAAGTTGTTCTTTGCTCATGTGCACTCTTTATCTGGTTAAGAAAATACAAATATAGAAGTCTCAAAAGCAGTAGACTTTCTGTAGCAAATATAAAGTCAAGTCAGGGACCCATTTCCATAGGCAGTATAATTTAGGGCACATCTGCATATTTGAAAATACGCACCCAATTCTCCATATAATTTACATTATTGCCTAGAATTAAGTGTATGCATTTAGAACAAGTTCCTGTGGAAGACATATCATGGAAATGTTGTTTCTTAGGTCTGTAGTCGAATGCATTCCATATATCTAGCCAAGCTTCATCATCTAAAGGTGATGGAATTACATTGGTCACATAATCTCAGGTATCTCCAAATATGGAGCCAAAGAAGTGTCCCGAGTAGATGGTTGACTTTTTTAGAATAGGTATTGCAGAAAATCCTATTTGGGAAGGTACAGGCTGATCATAACCACTAGAGAGCCCACTGTAGTGGTTATGATGCCAGGAGTACCCTGGCCCGGTTTTCCAGTAAAAACATTTTTGAACAGTTTGCCTTCTAACTTGGATCCCCACTGGATCACAAGGCTCTGGTCATTCGCAGCAGAGATGCAGAAGCCGCAAGTTAATCCAGTCACCATCCATAAACACCTTTGTACAGTAGCAAGCATCATGACTTTTCCTGCAACATATCATGACTACTTCAAATCAATGACGTGGTTGTAGTCCTTGGAATAACCCATTATGTGTAATAGTAGAAGGTTTGAATTGAAAATCTCAAGAAAGGTACAGAATATGTGAAATGGAAAGATCTCATGTGAGCATCAGGTTGACAAATGTTGGAATATACAGGGATGGGTTCTGTTTGTGGGCTAGAATATCCATAATGAATATTGAGTTTAGGACTTAGCAGAAGTACAGAAGGTGGGGCGTTCTTTGTTTGAAACCTAAATATAAAAGGAGGGGAAATCAGTGCCCACATTTAGTCAGAGATTATTTTTGTATGTTTAAAAAAAATAAAACTTATATGTTAAAGGACCACTATAGTGCCAGGAAAACAAACTCGTTTTCCTGGCACTATAGTGTCTTTAGGTCCCCCACACCCTCATGGCCCCCCTCCCGCTGGGCTGATGGGGGCTGAAGGGGTTAAACACTTACTTTCTCCAGCGCCGGGCTCCCTCGGCGCTGGGGAACTCTCCTCCCTCTCCCGACGTCAGCTTTGAATGCGCATGCGTGGCAAGAGCCTCGCGCGCATTCAGACAGTCCATAGGAAAGAACCACAAGCAGAAATGGGATACGGCTGTACAGTCTATGGAGGGAACATACAAAGAAAAAACAATAGTGTAATACAGTATATACAGTGAATAGTGCGCTTTAAATGGATGCACTCACGAGATAGTGGAGATAAAAGAGCATTCAAAGGTGCCTCCCCAGGATATGTGGGGGGATACTGGTATCCTTTGCAAATGTCGAGCAGCCAATGGGACACAGGACTCCAGGTGAGTAGTAGTAGAAAATATTAGTAATTTTATTTTCTTTAAAAAAGTGAAACAACACCATAGAAATAAAATTTAAAAGTGCAGCAATAGGCAATTTCTTAATGCTTTCCTATGGACGTCAGCATCTTCTCACTGTGATTTTCACAGTGAGAAGCGCTGAAGCGCCTCTAGTGGCTGTCAGTGAGACAGCCACTAGATTAACCCTAATGTAAACATAGCAGTTTCTCTGTTTCTTACAACTCATAAATGCTACAGTATATTCAGCCTTGCTGGCTCCATACAATTTGAAACTCGGCGTGATGATAAATACATGATATTCCTTTTTGAAAGCAAAGGTTACACAGGGTTTATAACTCTCAGAATTCAATGGTAAAAAAACATAGAATTGAAAGCAAACTGGAAAGCCAATAAGAAACTGAAATATTATATAATATAAAACTTCTGGACACTAAATAATACATTGACAATGGTATTCACTAATGTGAGAATTTTTGGAAACTTAAAATGAATTTAACATTTAAGACCAAAATAGCCAAACTGGAAGCATAGTTGACTTGGTTAATGTTTCCAGTTTGGCTATTTTAGCCTTAAATTTAAAATTCATTTTGAATTCCTTAAAATCTTACTTTAGTAACTTAATCTGAATATGTTGATATTTTAAAACCATATTTGGGGGGGTATCATGTATGACCACAACTCAGTCTTGTGGGTGTTTTTTACTTTGATTTTATATTTTAAAATACAAAAACTCCTTTACTTACATTAGTAAGCTTTGCATATTTTTAAACAGATTTTTCAGTATATCAAAGATTTTAAAATCACAAAAACCACAAAGAGAGATAGAAAAGGGCATCATTAACAGCGTCTCTAGATCTTTTACTATATGTCTATAAATGTTTGAAGATAAAAACTGTATTTGGAGTAGTAGGCTGTGTCGTGGCACGCACTCATACATCTTTGTTCAATTGTATCCGTGACAAACTCATACAGTCACATGCCATCAGTGGAGGACATTTTTCGTCCTTATTGTATAAACTGTTTGAAATATAATTAAACAGAGCAGTAAATTCACTTTTCTTTCTATTGTAAAAAATAATAAAGTTATTGCTGAGGGCGATTCTAAGTAACTAGGTTTACTTGCCTCAACAGTGGGTTTAAAAGAAAAAAAATTTATGCTTGCTTATATAGTTCATTACTTACAACTCTGTAATGTAAGCGAATTATATATAACCTCATTAGACTAATAAAGAGTAATAGAAGCCTACATATCAAATTAAGGGAAATTCTTTTTTTTTTTTTTTTCTCTAAAAGAGCCAGATTGCTGTAGTGGTTATGGTGCCAGAGTTCCCCTGGGGGCCATCTCTGAATAAGAGTCAAGCTGTTTTTAAATGTTTTTGTCACTGGGTTCCCTGTGTGCTCCCCTTTAGGCCTCAGCCAATTAAATCTGCCCAAACATGGGCAGAACTGATGTCACTAACGTGAAATAGGAACTTCTGAAGTAGCGTTACCAGAAGAGAATCCCAGACCAATACCGTAAACACCAGGTAGGTGTTATAGCATTGCAAGGTGGTTTGATTCTTCCCCGGAGGATAGTGCCAGCAGACCCCTGCCACCATAACTACTACAATATGTTGTAGTGGTTGTGATGCTTAGACCATCACTTTATAATATAAATTGGTGCCTTTATTGCATATTATTTAAATATACAACACTCCTAAAATTTCAAGTCCTACACTACTAATTAGGCCTTAAAGGTTACTCACCCTTGAAAGCCATGCAATTCTAACCAGGGCAGAATTTCTACTTGTTCGGGCTATATTTTTACTTGTCATTGTCTAGTGGTGAGTGTACATTTTGAGCAAAAAAAGTATACAGACCACAAGTCAGGACCACCAATGTTACTTCACAACCCCCCTTTTATTCACCAAATGGATCGTAGAGAACTGGAAAAAAAATATATTAAACCAAAATTTTTTTATTAATGTTTAATTTTAGTAAATATCCTCAATTGTTAATATCAATGAATCTCTTTTTTCACAATATGATCTTAACAAAACAGTTTCCTTTCTAATAGTAAAAAGCCTCTTCTTTTCTTTTTTTTTTTTGTTAACTATACAAATAAATAAAATTAAATTATTTTTTTTTTTTTTTAATTCTTTATTTTTGTTTTGCATTGTAAAACAGTCGTCTCACTCAGCCACAATAGCAGTCGTAAGCTCGGAACAAGCATCATAAACATAACATGGTTTAGAATATTCAGCACAACATTTTTACATTTTGTTGTAGGGAACAGGCTGCACAATTGTAGATAACATGCATATCATCGTAATTCAGAGAAGGGTCATAATGTTTGAGCGGGGATGCTTATGTCTAATTGTCTAGTCGTGACATAGCTAGTTGCGTTTGAACATATAACACAGTTTAAATGTATGTCAATTGTTAAGGTCACTTTCTACAAAGCTGAGTTACAAGATAATTAAGTAAATAATCAGTTATACCCTCACATTTATAGCTCGCTAAAACTTTAGAAGTATTTCGTCGTTATTGGGGACAGAGACAGGGAACAGAAACTTTGCCTTTAAACCACTGGCGTACTTAGTATCGTGGACTACATATGGATCAAACAAGCCTATGGTAGAGGCTTCAATTGTAATAGTGCTCATAGAGCATACAAACCGGTGGTCAGGCGCAGGGAACAGGCTAGAGCTTGGACAGTTACTGAGGTCTCATCCTATGCCATAAGAAATGTAGTGGGAATGCAAATAACTAGGTTATCAGGCTAAACAATAAAGAGAGTCCTCAGGGTCCCAAGTGGTGCTGGGTCAGCCGATGCCTTGCGGGGCAATCATAACGTCCCGGTATGGTGCTCTGTGTCTGGCTCTCGGTGATCTGAAAATGCCGGCAGCAGTATCTTCCGACGAGTGGTGTGGTTCATTCTTTTGGTATGTCTTAGTCCCGGTCGTAGCTCGGATATTCAGCAGTGATTGTGAGCCGCTGTGGGTCCGCTGCAAGTGCTCTGGGGTTGCTGTATTTCCCGGCTTTACCGGTCGGCCATGTTGTGCTGTGGGTCTCACCAGTATTTGTAGGCGGTGTGGGCCTTGCTGTGTGTAAGCTTGTGTTGCCTTCTTTCGGGTCGTCGGTCCCGTGCCACTTTTGCCCCTAATGCGTCTCCGCTCCGCAGCCTTTAAATCAGCCTCTTTTCGTTTCTTGGGCGCCTTGGCAGGGTAGTCCGGGAGAGCTTCCATGCTCCTTTCCCTGGCCTCCCATGCCCGGCTCCTTGGTGTGCCGTCGGGTGCTGCCGCCGGTTCCGGGGGTCTCTGAAGGGCTTCCAGCTTGGCCCAGAATGCTTCGAAAATGTGGTTAAGTCTGAGCTCGGTTTCGCTGGCAGCGGTGCTGGAGATGGCGGTTATCTGAGCGTCCGCCATGTTTTGGGCCTTGGGTGTGCCGCCTAGACCTTGCGGTCGTTCTGTGCGTGGTCGGTTTGTTCGCGGGCTCTTGTGAGGGTGGCCCGGGATAACCCCCGCCGGGCCATAGGGGGGGGGAACGAGAACTCCTGGCCATGTTTCCAGCCGCTTTTGGTGGCAGGAGAGCGGCCGTCTCTCCCGCCTTTGCCATGCTTGAGGGCCGTTTTGTTGCATCGGGTGCACGTCTCAAGGAGTGTCGCTTGACAGGTATCTGTGTCCTCCTCTCGTCGTGCCCTTATACCAGGTAACCTTTAATTTTGATTTTGTCGCTTATTTTCTCTTTTATTTCATAAAATGTGGTCCCCTGTGCCGGAGCTATGGAGGCACGCGTCCTCTCTGCTTCACGGTCAGGCCCCGCCCCCTAAATTATTTTTTTAATTTCTGCTATAGCTAATTTTAGTTTGGCCTTTTTTTTTTTTTTTAAACATTCTTTATTTGTTGTTTTTCAACAAGGTGAAATCAGTAGGGTACAGAATAGAAATAGGGTAGGGGAGGCACGACAAGTTTGATACAGTTGAGCAGTATTTTTCACACACTTATCTTGTTGTCCTAGGTTAGTAGTTTGGCCTTTTTAAGTCTTCTTGTTGCCACATTTATACTACATTCTCACGACACCTAATTGGCAAACACCATGGACATATCTTACTACTAGAGTGTTCTATTTCAGCTTGAACTGTGTTTGGCTGAGACACTGATCCTCGTTTGAGCTCCTCTGTGACTAGATCATGTTAACAGAAGCACCTAGAATCAATTGCCCGAGAGCTATAATATGATATCGGACTATGTCACCTTTTCTGGATGTTTAACCGAGACCATGGCTATAATATGTGTTAATTCCCTGGCGCTTTGCACCTTTTCTCAAAGCAGTCTTGGATCTAAATTACATATGGGTTATGGAAGAAACACATGAACTGGATTTGAACTATTCCCAGTTCAGCAAACAATGTTATCCGAGGCCAGTTTTACAACAGCACATCGTACGAGTCATGGTATAACGAGAACTACGTTTGGCTTATTGCACTCTAAGGAAAATCAGTGTACAAAAAATATCAGTGGTGATGTATAAACAGCAATTCTGGATCATTGGTAACCATGGTGATCAGTCTGCTCTTAGAGCATTGCCCTCAAATAGTTCTTTATAATTTATCATTAAAAAATATACAACTTTTTGGCTCAGTTTAAGAAGGCAGTGACATTATTAACTCCTGAGTTAATAGACAACTGGCAACTGGGCTACTATCTCTATTCAACCCCTTCAATACCAATACATGAGATGGTTAACTCTAAGATAAAATATATGGCATAATTTATCTTAGGCATGGTCTAAAATATTAAAATAAAAAGGAAAAAAAAACATGCTGTCATGTTCAGTTGGTTTGAGCAAAATAAATATAGTGAAATATCCTACTTTTTGTATTGTTCTGGAAGCATATGGACTTTTTAGGAATAGGGCCTCCAAATTATGCCTTCAGAATAATTATAACTAAAGGAGGGCCTTATAATGACGTACAGTGACACCAAGTATCTGTACAACACAGCAAGGGTTTCTGACCCAGTCCTTAAGCACATCAACAGTCTCTAGGTTTTGTTAGGCTGAATTCTGAACTATGCACTGGGTTAAGAATCAAGGCAATACGGGTTGTTGAATCCTTGTAGTGTACTCAGAGTGCTCAAGACCCTACTTTGCGCCTCCTTTCTTTGCGACTGTTAAAATGGGGCAATGAGGGCGGAGCTTAACCTTGAGCCGGAGCAGATGCCATCTCGCACTGCTCCGATTGCAAAGCTGATACAAAGTCAGTTTTTGAGGTCTAAACCTCTCAACCACTCTTTCCTCAGCTAACACTCCACAGAGTAAGCACCACAGGAGCAATTTATGCTGTTCATACACTACGCCAAGGCAAAACGGCAAAAACACAGGTCCGGGGCCTACAGACTTTCTCCAAGCCTAAACCTGAGCTGCAAGGTGGATTTGAGCCTTTTAGAAACTCAGAAAAGATTGCCCTGTTACTCACCTACCTACCTTGGCATCAAGCATGGGTCCCAGAAGTCACCCCTAGAACCACCTTCAAGGTCCAGAGACAAAGGGCCACTGTTACAGCGGTAGCCCCCTCCTAAAATGGTGGAAACTGCAGACTATGCTAAGGTACCAGCAGACCCCATACAGCCTGACTCTGCACCAGAGCAGATACATAACACAGCGGGGGACCCGGGTGGGTCAGTCCCAGTTACACAGTGGGACTTTCACAACTTGGTCATGGAGATCAAGAGCCTACTGGCAGCTGACGTGGAAGCCATCAAAGCTGACATGCCAGCAGTCACTGATAGGGTGAAAGCCTCAGAGGACGACATGACAGACATCAAGCAGGGACTGTCATCCCTACAGGACTCTTTACTAACCATGCAAGCTCACCAACAAGCTCTCTCAGTTCACTACACTGCACTGTAGAGTGTTGGGCAAGAGATAGGAGCTTCTGTTTAGTTTTCCTGTAAAGATTCCAAGGGGCAGAATAGATCACTCTCAAAGAAAATGGTCTCTCTGTAGAGTAAAACTCAGCGCTGACGTAAGGGGAGGAGATAAGTGAGACATCTTTGGTTACATTTTATTTACTTTGCATTGCAAGACAAAACGAAAGCTTGCGTGGGTCTACATTTGGTTAGAAGGCAAGGGGTAAACAGCATTAAACGTAACAACTGGATATGTTTTCTACATTTATATCTTGCAGTCGACCTAAGCAAATGTGTTTTTGGTTTTTCAAGAAAATTAACGTTGCAACAGCCTTCTTCTTCAGTGTCTTCAGTATCATTCTCAGCCAGTTCTTGGTTATATTTAGAGTAGTCCAATATAATTCCTATCGCACACTGAATTTAGGCTGGCTTTGTAAGATAGCGGTTGACACTGGGCTGTACCAAGATGCCTCCAGACATCACACAGTAATTACTGCTGACTTTGCAACAGACTGACACACACAAACGTTATATGATGGATAGAAGTTGGCAAACCTACATCATTAAGTTGATATGGCCGTTTACTTACAAAGTGATTTTCAGCTCATGGCTTTAAAAAAAAAAAAAATAATAATGTTAAGCTGACATGCTAGATGCTGGTAACTTGAGTAAGAGAAGTCAGTCTGCCTGCCATAGATTTATGAGTGTTTATTCAACAACAGACTTTCAAGATCTTGTAGACTGAAAAGACTTTCAGTTTCCAGGCACGGCATATTCTGTGTCAGCACAAACGGGATTATAACGTTCTAATTATTTCAACGAGCCTCCACTTTAACCCTGTAGGTGCTAAAGTAAAAAAATAATACAATTAGGGAGTGTTATAAGGATGCCAGTATGTCTGATGGTTAATATGGTTAAATTCACGTAAACTTCCATGATTTCTATAACTTCGCCCCAGAATCGTAATGTTACTGATAATAAATCCAGTCTGCAACATACAATGCTTTCATTATTTTCTGTTTTATATTTATTTTATGGCTTAATGATAAAAGAACACATTGCGCTTACTGCTGTGATAAGGAGTGGCCTTACTTGTCTAGAAGTACTTGGGAATAGAACAAACCCCCCCAAATGTTTACAGTCATTCAATAATGTGAATAGCCCTCTGAAGAATTCGGGAATTGTGAAGTGAAGCGAATTTAAGGCCAAAATATTTCAGCTTTTCACCATTTGGTGAATAACTCTGATATTCCACACTGTAACTACTGATCAGAGAAAACACACAGCAGACAACTAAATTAGATCAAAAAAATATTTCAATAGAAATTTATTTACGAAACACCTAAGCATAGTGAATTAAAATCCAAATTAGAAATCTGAGGCTATAATAAACACGCTGTAGCATAGTTGGGTAATTGTTCTATATTAGCTATTTTTGTTTTAAAGGGATACTGTAAGTACTAAAACAACTTTAGCTTAATAGAGTGAATTTGCATGCCTCAGTTCTCTGGCATTTATTAGTTAAATCACGTTTCTGTTTATGTAGACCTAGCCACACATCACTGGCTGTAACTCACACAGCCTACATTAAAAAGGGTTTTTTATTTTCAATCACATGTGACAGCACAGTGTGTTTACTTTTGACATTTTAATCTCCTGCTCTCTTAAATGAACTGTAATCACATACAGGAACAGGGCCCTCTTAAACATTGATTGTACCCTGAGCAAGCATTTGCTTGGGCCCCCTGGAAACTGCCCTCCACCCCAACACAGTGGCCGAACTGATGTAGAGAGGGTCCTGGTGCCAGACGTTGTTTTGAGCCTCCCCTCTAGTGCAAGAGCGGATACAAGATAGATTATTATTATTATTATTATTATTGCAATTTATATAGCGCCAACAGATTCCGTAGCGCTTTACAATATTATGAGAGGGGATTTAACTATAAATAGGACAATTACAAATAAACTTACAGGAACAATAGGTTGAAGAGGACCCTGCTCGATCGAGCTTACATTCTATAGGAGGTGGGGTGTAAAACACATTAGGACAGGAATTTGCAATCATCTGTTGTACAATTCCCACGATGCTATGCCAGCTGGGGATCTACCATTGGCCATTCTTGCTGGGCTGTATTTGTGAGCAGTGTTTGTGCATTTGAATGTGAGCATGTTGTTGTATACAGTATATGTGTGCGTGTAGGGTGTAGTATTGGTGTTTGAGTTTCTATATACTTTTGAGTTTGAATTCAGGGGTGTGTTTGTAGGTAATGTTTGCAGGGGTGTGTTTGCATGTTGTGTTTGATTGCCGAGATGTATGATATACATTCACAGATATACATACACACAGTGGTGTATTTTGGATTTGTGCTGCCCTAGGCACGACTAAATTTGCCCCCCCCAATTCGTGTCAAGGCCATTTTTTGACTGACAGACACATGCCCACATTAATACATGCACTGATATACACTCACTTACAGATACACAGTCATTGGCACACACATACAGTCATTGGCACACACTGTGTAACCAATACACACTTTCACTGACAGACACACACTGACACACCCACTCACTGACAGGCACACACTCTTAGATACACATAAAATGACATACACACACTGACACACACTCACAGGCACACCCATTCTCACTCACACACTGACAGCTACACTCACTCACTCACAGTAAGGTGGACAGCCCCAGAACACGAGGCAAACAAGGCATTTGTCTGGGAGCTTGGGGTGTCATTTTTTTGGCGCCCCCCTGAAAGTGCCGCCCTAGGCAAATGCCTTGTTTGCCTTGTGGTAAATACATCCCTGCATACACATTAGCACACTGATACATGCACACACTGACACAGACTGGCGTATACACACACAGACACATACATAAACACACATGCACACACACAGAGATAAAAACACTGGCACATCCACACACAGAGATACACACTTACACACACTGATACAGATATGTACACACACTGAGATACACACAGACACACAGGTACATATGCAGGGGTGTACTTGTATGCAGTGTTGGCGCAGGAATGCAGGGGTGTATTTGTGTGCAGTGTAAGTACTGGAATGATGGGATGTATGCATTGCCACACGCATAGATACACACTTACACACACTGACACTCATATACACACACAGGTACATATACACAGACAAGGAGGTACACATACAAACTGACACACAAGTACACAGACACAGGTATACATACACACAGATATACATAAACACTGACACAACAGTACACATACACTGACACAAACACAGTCAGACACACACACACTGACACTCACACAGCCAGATACACACACTGACACAAACAGATACACACAGTCAGATACAATCACTGATACAAACACAGCCAGATACACATTGACACAAAGACAGCCAAATCCACACACTGACACAAACACAGCCAGATACAAACACACAGCCAGATACACACACATAAAGTCAGATACACACACACACAATCATATCAATTTACATAGTTTAGGCACTCTCCTGTCTTACCTTTAAAGAAGGCTGGCTTCCCTGGGGTCCAGTGGAAGCTGGATGGCTGAGATTGATGGGGGTCTGATTAACTTGGCTACCCCAGTCCCTCTCCTTCTCCTTCTTCTTAGCGTGTTCCTCCTCCTTCTATCCATATGTGCCTCCTCCTCCCAAGCGGCACTCTGTTACTTGGGAGGAAGTGACATCACCACACTTCCTCACAGCAGGCAGGAAGAGAGAGACCCGGTCTGGAGCACTCTTAAAGGCCCCTGATTACCTTACCTGCTGCAGCCCACCAGGAAATTTCTCAGTATCCCGGTGGGCTGTTCAGTGCTGGCTGCGGGCAGGAGGCCCATGGGACAGCTGTTTTGGGCCCCCCAGGGGCAACTGGGCCCAGAGGCAGCTGCTCCATATGCCCGTCGTAAAAGACGGCCCTGTACAGGAGGCTCAAGCAGACTATTAACAGAGCAGGAGTTAAGACATTCTGGATTAAACAGACTAGATAATAAAATAAATTTAAACTTTAGATCTCTCTTTACAATAGGCCGTAGTGGTTAAGATGCTCGGTGTGTTCCTTTACCCGCTATTTGCTCTTCAAAACTATTGTTGTATTACATTTCCTGGACTTGATGTAATGTTTCATAGCACATTTTAATTGGTATTTTTCTATTTTCATTATCGAACAACACATTCTGATCTTAGCTTTGTGACAGGCTGCTTTTTAATTTTATTTCTTTGTGTCTTTGTCATTAAAGGAAATCTATCACCTAAAATAAATTCTCCTGACAAAAACGTAATCGGTGATGGTAAAAGGAAGGTACATTAAACTAAATTCTACTATTTAAAAGTATAATAACACTTACTCACCTTAAAAAAACAAAACACGTTTCAAACAACATGGAAACAAAGCTGAACAGCAATAGCAATGCCTATTTATAGTCATAAATGATAAAGATTTGATATGTTTTTAAAATGGATCATTTACAGTTTTTAATACAGGTAAAATGTGTGCAGACGTCACTACTGCAGGCCTTCCAACCATCCCGATTTTGGTAGGACAGTCCTGACTTGCGGGTTATGTTCCACTGTCCCTACTTCGTATTCTGTGGTCCCGCTTTTGGAGATACCAGGGAACAGTCCATAACAAGCATAGTGCAAGCGTGTCATTAGACACACTTGAGCTACGTTCAGGGCCCTAAGGGCCCTCAGTGCGCCTGGATGATGGACTCTCAGACTGGCGTGCATTTAGGAGAGGTTGACTTGCCAATAACTCTGGGTATGCCCAATTTGTTCTGAGCCAGTGATTAGGTCATGTCAAGGGTCTACCCCCTTTATTCCCCTCCCAATGGTGTCCTGCTTCTGGGGAGGTATGTTATTGATGGACATCATGCACACCAGAAGCATTAAGGGTTAAAAATGTGTCCTTGAACAGTAAAGTTCTGCAGAGTTTTTTTGTTTTGTTTTTTAAATACCTTGCAGTACTGACAGACCCCTGCAAATGCTTCAATAACATTTACTGGGGCAAATTGTCACTTTCATAGTAGTCTACTATATAAACTTGATGAAACTTAAGGATTTGCATTAATAATGAGGGCTGTCTTTGTTCACCTGCTTGTATTTTGTTATGTAAACAGTTTACCTGACAGAAAAAGCATAAAAAATGGAACTGGGTGGTGGGCCTATGATACCCAAAGGTGCAGGCCTGTCTAAAAAAAAAGCCTGCAGGCCTGCTTGAAAACTAAGAATGTCAACCTGGCATAAAAGGAAGACATTGCTTTGTCAATTACCTGAATGCGCTCAATGCTGTTTGGACAACACAAGGACATCTTCAAACATGCTTGTTCTGTCCTTCATCGGGACTTGGTTACTGGTGTCCCTAGATATGCATCATCTGAGAGCAAGTTTAGAAGGCTGGGACTGGAGCCGAAACTTGCTACTGTCCTGGCAAACTGTGGATTGTTGAGAGGTATATAAGAGTCCTGAATTTAGCAAGGCAGGCCCATTTTATTTTTTATTTTAGTCCTTTACTGCCATGTCAGGTTTTATCCCTGGTGTATTGCAACCAAGTCCAGAGACTAGGCCCATGCAGGTGGAGGCTCCTGAGTGGAGCTTCTCAGCAAAGCTCCCTCACAGGCCTCATTTTCAGGTGAGTCCATGCCAATTCCAAACAGTGCACTGTATATCTTGTCTTGAGCCTACTCCACTGCCATAAGTTCATATCTCCTAATATTGGGAGGTAAGCATATATTTGGCATCGGATGGCCCTAGGGAACCAAGTAATAGTATGAAATAAACTATTGGAAATGGAAAAATGCCAAGAAAGAGAAAAATTAGCAATCCTGAGACTTGAAAGAAGATAAATGGGAATATGAAGACCTTTAGTGAAAAAAACACTAAACAAGCCTCTGCCCCCAATATGTGCTGGCTGCTTTAAATAATCTGACTAATCCTTCAGATGTGTCCTCAATGTGTCCCAAGGCATTTTACTTAAATTTTTATGATAATACACAAAAGCTACGCAGTTTCCTGTTTTATTCTCTACATGCTGAAACAAAACAGTAAAAAAAAATAACCACATTTCATGTACAACAAAATTACACTTTAAAGGAACACTATAGTCACCTAAATTACTTTAGCTAAATAAAGCAGTTTTAGTGTATAGATCATTCCCCTGCAATTTCACTGCTCAATTCACTGCCATTTAGGAGTTAAATCACTTTGTTTCTGTTTATGCAGCCCTAGCCACACCTCCCCTGGCTATGATTGACAGAGCCTGCATGAAAAAATGAAAAAAACAAAAACTGGTTTCACTTTCAAACAGATGCAATTTAACTTAAATAATTGTATCTCAATCTCTAAATGTAACTTTAATCACACACAGGAGGCTCTTGCAGGGTCTAGCAAGCTATTAACATAGCAGGGGATAAGAAAATATTAATTAAACAGAACTTGCAATAAAGAAAGCCTAAATAGGGCTCTCTTTACAGGAAGTGTTTATGGAAGGCTGTGCAAGTCACATGCAGGGAGGTGTGACTAGGGTTCATAAACAAAGGGATTTAACTGCTAAATGGCAGAGGATTGAGCAGTGAGGCTGCAGGGGCATGTTCTATACACCAAAACTGTTTCATTAAGCTTAAGTTGTTCAGGTGACTATAGTGTCCCTTTAATTTAAACAGGGCACAAAGAAGAAAACAAAAATAGATTATTTTTTTAGGTTACCACAGGTAGTATGACAGACAATGGTGCATCTGGAAATATTTAATGTTGATGGACAACTGGGGAGTTAAGTGTAAAGCCCACCCCACAGAAGCTATTTATCAACTTGAGACTACACTGAATAACAAAAAAAAAAAAAAAAAAGATCTAGTGAAACAAAAGGAACAGCATCGTTTCAATCTCCTAAGAGGTCTTTTTCAAGCTTGCTGTTCCTTTTGTTTCATTAGATCTGCCTGAGGCTTTAACCCCTTAAGGACACATGACATGTGTGACATGTCATGATTCCCTTTTATTCCAGAAGTTTGGTCCTTAAGGGGTTAAAGGATCACTATAGGGTCAGGAACACAAACATGTATTCCTGACCCTATAGTGTTAACACCACCATCTAGCCCCCCCTGAGTCCTTCAATCCTCCATAAATATAGTAAAAACCTTACTGTATTCAAGCTTGAAGCTGTAACTCTGCTTGCTGTCAGACTCAGAAAAACAAGCATCATCAGAAGTGGTGGCCTGATCCAATCACAATACTTCCCCATAGGATTGGCTGAGACTGACAAGGAGGCAGATCAGGGGCAGAGCCAGCATGATTCAAATACAGCCCTGGCCAATCAGCATCTCCTCATAGAGATGAATTGAATCAATGTATCTCTATGAGGAAAGTTCAGTGTCTCCATGCAGAGGGAGGAGATACTGAATGTTTGGAAGCATTTTAGGCAACCATGACCCAGGAAGGATCTCTAACATCCATCTGAGGAGTGGCCAGTGAAGTTATCACTAGGCTGTAATGTAAACAGCACATTTTCTCTGAAAAGACAGTGTTTGCAGCAAAAAGCCTGAAGGTAATGATTCTACTCACCAGAACAAATTCAATAAGCTGTAGTTGTTCTGGTGACTATAGTGCCCATTTAACACCTTGAGTGCCTGGGGAATTTCTTTTGTTGCCTTATGGTTGTGGGATTTCTGGTCCTGATCCGGAGCACCGGGTGGCTGCTGGGATTGAGTGTGGCTCCTACCATCATCTTTGCAATACACTGAATAACCAAACCTTATCTAAAACCCTATTTAGCAAATAAACATGTATATAATTTTACTGCTTAGTAAACCCTCCCCACCCCCCTAAATGTTACAATACGAAATTTGATTTTAGAGTTGAGTTTGTGCATTAAATATGTTAGATTATATGTTAATACCAATAACATTTTTTTTTTTTTAATAAAGGCAGCGTTATTAGGTCCTCAAAAACCAGTCAAATTGAGTTTTAGGTTTCCATGGCAACTGGTTATACAAATCCATTTATATAATGACAGATGTCATCTCAGGGTTATTTCCCACAATGTGGATTTTCAGGAAATCAAAGTAAATTTCAGATTGTAGGACAAAATATATGAAAAGGAAACAGCTGCCGAAGATATTTTTTAACAATTTTCCAATGCAAGAATTCTAACCACCACAGCCTGCTGTAGTGTTTATGACTTGAGGAGTACCCTTGCCTCATTCCCCGGTAACGGGGTTAGTTGTAATGCAGGGTAATGGCTTCCAGCTTCTGCCGAGCTGATAGCTCTCTGCCAAGTCAGGTAAGTCAAACCATTCTAAAACCCCACCTCTTGAAGTGCTGATTTTTTTTCTGCAGGAAAGAACAACATATTGTCTCTCACTGTGAACATTATCAAATACTTCGCGTTAAATGGAAAAAAAACGTACTGAAAGATGTAAGCAATGCAGTAATTTACCTGTTTTCTTTTTACTGGCATATATCAAAAGGCAGATGCTCAACTACATTAAAATCCTTGAACCTTCAAGCCTTTCTAATTCTGCAGCACATAAAGCAATAGTTTTGCCCATCGCAAAACAGATCATTATCAATTATTATTTTGTTTTTGTGCATCAAAGTATGAATGGGATTTTGGCCTACAAATTGCTAAGTATGAACATTTGCAAGCAATTTACAATGATACTTGTTCTGAAGGCATGCACGTATTTGCATGCTCCTTAAAAGGACACCAAAAATACCACCTGCAGTTCCTCTGTTTTTCAACAATTTCCAAATGGTCCAAAGGCCACTCTTCTAATGGAGACATTATAATTAGACGGCTCACTGCCTCATTATCCATCTAAAATATATGCATGCTCACCCATGCAATGATAGACTATTGACACTGGGGAATAGAAACAGTTGGAATTACTGCTGCAACGTTCCAATAAGGCTTATTGACACTTACAGAATTGGAACATAGTTGGATAAGGTGTAATATGATTTTTACACCAATCATGGATTCTCTGGCTCAAGGTCAAACAGTCTGAAGTTGACTCATTGAAATTCTTCAAGGATTGCATTAAACTTGAGCCTCCCAAAAGCTTTATTTAAAAATGTGTCCTTGTTGAAAATCACTGTTTTCGTATATTTAACTCTTCTAAGGCTATATTTAGGCTCTGAGGGAATACGAGTATGTGACCCATATCAGAACCATTTGCTGTACAGATGGATTTTTTTTCACTATACACAAAATTACAAAGAATTTACTATAGAATTGCATATTTTGTTTTTAAAAAATGTACAATGTTCTTGTCAATATTTCACAATTCCCTCTTTGGTAAACAACCCCCATAGCAAAAATGTATATTGTATAAGCTATAGAGATGTATGTATTTTTGTATTATTACAGCTTGGTTGTGAGTCACAGCAAAGGAGAATAAAAGCTTATACGTTTCATTTTCTGCTGGAGTCATCCTAGCATCCTTAAAACATCCCAGTGATATCACTAACGTCTTTCAGATGGGAAAAGTCTAAAAGCCATGAATCACACTAATTTGTTTAGCTGACTGTATTAGGGGACATTTCCTTTGTAAAGCGACTATCTGGCTCCAGTTGAATTCCCACTACGTAAGAGTCATATTGTTATTTAAGTCAACACTACCACTTTAATCAGACTAGGTTTTATATGGTGAGTAAATTATGTACTATAGCATTTCAAAAATATATATATATATAACATTGATCCCTATCTAATGGTAGAAGTTTAGTTCAATGCCGGTGTGGTTAGGGGATTTCCGATGTAGAATTGGGGGAGAGTGGGAGGGGGGGGGGAGGGCAGTAATATACAAGAACATAAACGAATATTTAAAGCAGCAATATCTCTTTTGAATTTTTCATGAATATAGACAGGATTATTTACTACAGTGAGAATTATCATGAATTCAAAGTGAATTACAAATGTAATGCCAAAGTAGCCAAACTGAAAACATTATCTAAGTCTACGTAACTATGCTACTAGTTTGGCCACCTTGGCTTTATATTTGAAATTCACTGTCAAGTCAGTCACTTTGTGTTCCTGAAAATTCTTACTTTAGCAAAAAATCCTGAGAATCTTTATGGAAATCCAATAAAGTGTGTAGTTTTAAATGTTAATAAAATTAAAAAGCACACCCCACGGATCAGGAATTCACCCACTTCTCAGCTCTCCACAAGCGGTACGCAAGATTGGATTACCTATTCCTCCAACAAGACCAACTTACAAAGCTACGGTCGGTGGAAATGGCACCGGCCCTCTGGTCAGACCACGGATCGGTCACCATGGTGATGGACTCGCCGCTGATGCGCCCTGCTGCGCGGACATGGAGATTGCAAGACTCACTCCTGTTGGATCCGGGGATACGGGACAAGGTAAGCGAGGAACTGAACAGCTATTTTGATCTGAACACAACAGACGACCTGTCGGACACCACCATCTGGGAAGCACATAAGAGCGTCATCAGGGGCACTCTACTCAGACTAACAGCCAAGAAGCGGCGTGAAAACCGTCAACAGATAGCCGACCTCATCGAGAAGATCGCAACATTGGAGTCGAAACACAAACGGTCCCAGCTACTTTCGACGCATGCTGCATTATTGGAGGCGCGTAGGCTCCTTCGGGACCACATCACCCAAACCCACCACCGTTCGATCAAACGCTCAAAGGCGTTCTTTTATCAACACGCCAACAAGGGCGGCAAACTGTTGGCAAAAATGCTCAAGGGACCCCAAACCCTGTCTCAGGTACATAAGCTCCGCACAACGGATGGCACAACCACCCAACTACCGGATAGGATCGCCACTGAATTTAAGAACTTTTATGCAACTCTTTACAACATAGCCCCACCAGCCCATCAGCAGGACGAGGTGGACAAACAAAGACGGATACAGGACTACCTGAAGACTCACGTCGCGACTAGGCTCCATCCGGAGGAGAGGGATGCTATGGAAGCTCCGATCACAGAGGCGGAGATAGAAGGGGCTATCAAGACGGCTAAGACAGGACGCGCGCCCGGACCAGACGGCTTCACACTTGAGTACTATAAAAAGTTTAAGACCATACTCATCCCGAAACTCGCCCTGGCCCTCAATGCCCTCACAACGGGAGCCCAGTTCCACCATGAGTCACTCTCAGCTACCATCACAGTTCTACCCAAACCGGGGAAGAACCCCGAACAGTGCGGCAGCTACAGACCAATTTCACTCCTCAATGTAGACGTGAAGTTATTCACGAAAATACTCTCCAACAGACTAGGTCCCCGGCTGCCGAAGCTAGTCCACCCGGATCAAACCGGATTCATACCAGGAAGGGAGGCCAGAGACAGCACCCTGCGAACCCTCTCCATTCACCATCTAACGCGACACCATAAGATCCAGACCCTCCTCCTATCCACGGACGCCGAAAAGGCGTTCGATCGGGTTGACTGGTCATTCCTACTGACCACGTTGCGGGAGATGGGAATGGGAGCTCACATGATGTTGTGGATACAAGCACTCTACCACCAACCGAATGCTAGGGTCAGAGTTAATGGCGCGCTCACAGACTCATTCCTGATACGGAATGGTACGAGACAAGGATGCCCATTATCCCCAATGCTCTTCGCACTCTCTCTGGAACCCTTCCTTGAAGCAGTTCGGCAGTCGGAAGACATACGGGGCTTCCCATGGCAGAACTCCACTCACAAAGTCGCCGCATATGCCGATGACCTCCTATTCTACATCGTCGAACCGGAACGTACGCTACCTAATCTGATGACACTACTGGAGGAATATGGACGAATATCAAATTTTAAACTAAACACGACGAAATGCGAAGTGCTTAATCTTACGATACCCACCCCAGATGCCGCCACCCTAAAAACCCGATATCCCTTTCGATGGTGCTCGACCCACATGCGTTACCTTGGACTAGCACTCACCACAGATATGTCAGAACTATACCGGATGAACTACACACCCCTTCTCCAGCGGATTACTCAGGACCTAAAGAAATGGACTTATCCTCACATATCCTGGCTGGGTAGAATAGCGGTCCTGAAGATGAACGTGCTCCCTCGGATCCTCTACTTATATCAAACGCTACCAATAGCCGTCCCAGCGGCCTTCTTCTCCTCGCTCCGCACGGCCATGATCAGATATGCCTGGAACGGACACCAAGCAAGGATCCGACACGACGTCCTCTGCCTCCCAAGACCCTGGGGTGGCCTAGCATTTCCAGACATGCGCAAGTACCACCAAGCAGCCATCCTACAAAGGATTCTAGATTGGCACACACATCCCCGCCACAAACAATGGGTCGCGCTAGACAAGGGACACCTTCACCCAGACCTGATCCCGAGACTATGGAACACAGGGAGCTCGGCACCCACCACCTTAGATCCCAACTCTACCGTAGCTCACACGCTGAGAGTGTGGGACCGTCTCAGGGGAGCCGCTCACGTATCCCCGACCCCAAGCCCACTTATCCAAGTCCAGAATAACCCCAAGATAGGGGGGGGTATATCCCCACAAGCCTGGAACTTTATTGCGGAAGGTGAACACATTCCTATGCACCATACACTAGCCAACGCGACCCTGAAACCACTGCGGGAATTGACTGACGGAACCCCGGCATCAGTCATTCAAACTTTCCGATACGCACAACTCAAGAACTTCTATAGGACACTCCCAAATAGAGATGCACTTCATCGGGACCTCACATGGTTTGAGGACCTTTGTGATAACAAAACTGCCCCTGATAAAACCCTCTCCCGCATCTACCAACACCTCCTGGTCGGCCGACTCGAAACCAAAAATGCGCACAGGAGAAGCTGGGAAAGACTGCTGGACACGACATTCACCGAACCTCAATGGGAACAGATACTGATTCTACACCATAAAAGCTCGTCCAGTACGTATTACCAGGAAATAAACTTCAAACTCCTAACCCAGTGGTACAGAACACCAGACAAACTACACAGAATATTCCAGACGATACCGAATGTGTGTTGGAGGTGTGGCACGGGCCCGGGAACACTCACGCACATTTGGTGGGATTGTCCCCTTATCACACCATACTGGGAAGAAATACAACGTGAAACGGAGGTAATACTGGGAGATATAGGCGAATTCGACAAGAAATTGGTCCTGTTACACTCCACGCCAACCCCCATTGGAACATATCGGAAATCCATACTCCGACACCTCCTGAACGCGGCCAAAGCCCTGATACCGCAGTACTGGAAACAAACCAACACCCCAACCATCTCGCAATGGCTGGAGAGAATAGATGAGATCTACACAGCAGAATCGGTACAGGCCACGCTACGAGGATCGGAAGAGAAACATACGGATAGGTGGCGCCCATGGTTGGTCTACGTGGCGAACCGGGCGGCAGAGGAGGGGAGACACACAGGAACATAAACGGTGCGGACGAGAGGCCGGTTGGAAGACCACCCCACAACCTGACCTGGAGCCCCGGGGGCAGTAACTGGGGGGGAGCGCCCTGAGCGAGGACGGTCCGGATGCCTTCCCTCAACCCCCTCCCCTACCCCCCCCCCCCTCTCACCCTCCCCTCGCATCCCCCCCCCCTCTCCCCATCCCGACTCAACAAGGTCTAAATAGACCACCACCATAACTGGGATTACACTACACATCCCATACCCACTCGACACGACACTACCTGTCCGCCACGATACACACCACAAATCATACAATAGACGGAAGCGGGGCTACCACACCCCGACACCGAAGGACGAATACAGCATACTGGACAATATTACCTGAGGCACCCCAAAAATGTCATACACCACATCATCTAAGGGGATGAAACGAACATACACCTCCTGAAACACACACCAAACATACCGCCTGTCCTCTCCGATCTAACACCATGCTAGGACCCAACACGCCCTACAAACCATAGCTCCGACGTCATGACACACCACACCGACCCGTAGCACCTGACCTCAACACAATGTTTCCGTGATATAGAGGCCCCCAACTCTCACTTCACCAATACCCCAGCTAACCTACATGATACAACTTTACTCTACCACACATCACATCTCCCCCCCCCATACTAATCAATATATAGCACTATCTAAACCCAATGTATGACCGTTGCTAGAGATCTGAGGACCCCAGAGGGAGGGAGGCCTCATACGCGACATACACCTACTGCACCAACACTGAACCCGGTGGGTTACTCACATATAACCCCTTCCTTCACGGATACACTACGTAACCCCGCCCCCAGGTTACCTATTTGGAATAAATGTCCTTATATCTGATTGACAAAAACGTGTATAAAAAAAAGGAAACAAGATCTGGACGTAAATTTAGGTGTATACGAATATGTATGTATATATCTGCAGCTATATAGGAGTATGCATAGACTTACGAAGAATGTAATTGCGGAACATAACTGAGGGTCAAACCCGAACGTGACTAAAGCTACCAAGTTTGTATTGTATTTCGAGCTTGTTGAATCCCACTCTTTTTTTTTCTGTACCCCCCCCCTTTTTTTCAAAAAATCCTAATAAAAATTCTTGAACAATTAAAATTAAAAAGCAATCAGAAAAACGTAAATAGATTACAAAATAAAATAGAAATACTTTGTCCTATGGACAGTTGAGGCGCAGCCCCCCCCCCCCAAAAAAAAACTATAAGTTGGAAAAACGTGGATATCTGAAACAGGACATAGGAACATATTAACAAACATAAGGAACTATTGTACAGAGCCATATAAAACAGTTTTACAAGCTTCACCCACATGTTAATTAAAAATAAAATACTTTATTTTAAGGACTTAGATACAATAGTGGTGCAACAATTGTATATTTTTACATTCCAGTAGAATAATATTAATATTAATGAGTCACCTTTTGTGTTATACAGAATCTTTTTTTTGGTCTCTACACGCAACATACAAACATTGGTCAAAACTTACTAGAAAAGTATGTAAAAGAAAGGTCCTACTGTGGCCAGGCTAATTAAATATCTCCAAGGAGGTAAAGAAACAAAGAAATCAAAGAACCAGCTGGTTCAGGATGCCAACAATTAGTTAGATAAGCAAGTCAACTCAGGGAAATGGAGAAGTCAGAATAGTTAAAACATGCCAACTCAATACCAAATGAGATTGCTAAAACCATGAAAATGCAATGAGACTCCAGTGGTTCCAGGTACCAGGTATATAAGGGGCTAAAGAAACTACAGTAAGGCATAAATTCAGTGGCAATTCAGCTGTGTCAAAAAGTGTGAGTATACATGTTCATATTTGGCATAGGCGAAGTGATGAGGACTAGACTTTTAACAACAATCCATCAGCCGAGGGCAGCGTACAGTGCCCACTGTGTACATTTTTTAATTCCAGGACTAGTAGTGAAGAGAGAGACAGCCACCAGGATCTTGCAACATAAGCAACTTCAATTGATGGTTTTAGTGGCGGTGAATCGGGCTGGAGTAATGCTCCTGTCTGGGTAATGAAACAATAGTACCTTTAAAGGCTGTTTAAACATTGTTTTGTTTTTTTAAGAAATGCCATATTGATGATAAATAAATATAGTAGACCTTCATCGCAATGAATATAATTTAATATGTAGCATGAATTTGAAATCAACTAAAACAGACAGTAAATAAGATGGTGCAAGATATGTTATCAAACTCATTTGCTTGCTGGTTTCATAACCCTGTACAATATGGCCAGGTTACTAGCAAGTTAAATCTTACATGTATGTTACAATATACCATACGCATAGGCTGACACAGAAAGCTTTGAGTGCCTTGCTCCTTAAGCTTACAGTCATGCAGGAGGTGGTGGTTATGGGACTACATGGACGGAAAATAAAGCAGTGAGAGGGATGTTTTATGGGACAGGTATGGATGGTTAAGGGTGAAGCCAGATAATGTATTTGATCATTCTGAAGGATAGTGAAGAAATAACTAAACTGGTAAGATCACTTTGTAAGAAAACAGTGATGTTGGAGATCTTGCATGAGTAGGCCTTGGGCCTCAACACAAGCTGTCAAAATCATAAGCAAAACATAATAAGGAAAGCATACGGAGTATGTGATATGCGGTCTAAGTCTAGGAAATGCTTGTGGTCCATGCAATCGTATTAAGAGTTAACCCCAAAATCTAAGTAATATATTGAATCTATTTGTTTCATTAGTGGGCATTGTTTTCTAGACTCAAGTCCTGACTTCAACTCCTAAAATGATTACTACTAGCACTAATATACAGAGTTCTATAGAAAGAACTCCTTTTAAATGATAGTTTCAATTGTCATTTCCAAGCCCGGTTTCATCCATACCAAAAGAAGACGGTGGGGAATCTCTGAACCAGTGCCTTCAACACCTAATGCCAGATCATTTAATTAACTGTGCTGTTTATCATTATGATGTTTAAATGTTGTATTGTTCAACATTTTTATTTTGGTTTCCCATCTTTTGAATTAGATCACATTTATTAACATCGAAATTTGTTTGTTTTAGCTATATATATATATATTTTATATTTTTGCAAATGTCATCTTTGCCTGGGCTTCATTATCACGACTGACTCCTGCTGTTGACTTCCTGTTAAAACAAAACGACTCTGAGAGATTTGCTATAGGATGGGTTTCAGAAACTACATGAAAATTGGCAATAAAAGGGTCAAAGAACATTAAACAAGTGTGGAAAAGAGGCAACAAGCAGACATCAATTTAGTGCAGAATATTCTCTTAACAGGAAACGCGAGTCACAGCTGATGAAACTAAAAATGTAATTCACACAGAGCAACATAAATATCGATATACACACAATGATTAGAAGATATAGATTTAATCGTAGCAGTTGTTCTAAAAACAGTAAAATGTGTCTTGAATTCACATCTGATTCAAACATATTTCTGTGATTTAAGTGCGATCCTACATCAAAATGAGCTATTAAAAACCGTATTTGACAAGTTCGGCATTGCAGCATTTAAAGGTTTATTTAGATATACAGTGACATCATAGAGAATAAGTCATCTTTTGGCAACAAAATAAAGCTAAAAGCAATACGAAGAAATGAGGGTGAAGAAATGATAGCTAATATTAAACTAACAGTAGAATGATTCATTGTAGATTTCTTAAAATGAGTCTTGCTCTGTTTTGCTGTGCACTGCCGGTTGCAAGAGTAAAAATGGGTAAACATATTTTGCAGTTCACTTATGATTCAGAATGAGAGAAACCAAAATGATTAAAAGCTGGCTGATAGATTCAAATTAGTTATTGGCAAAATGTGATCAAAATAGCTTTTTCTGTACGGTAAACAAGTTAACCTCATACAGGAAGTAAGCTGTGGAGACCAAGAACTATGAACAATTAAAGGGAGCTGGGAAGGTCACACGGTGTTCTACAGAAATCGAAAAGAAAAACAAAACACAAACTTTTTTTTATACTTCTTTACTTTTTCGTTTTAAATTAATTAGCATGCAAGTTTCAGGTTACAATGTTTTTAATCAAGTGTTTTTCTCAACAGATGGATATTGACAAAACGTAGCGCACAAAAAATGTTGTTGTTGTACGGGGCCGTTTTTTTTTCCTTTTCTTTGTTACGTTGCTATTCTCCATCCACAGACTGGATAGGTTATACAAGGCAGACCTACCCACTCAGAAGCCTCATGACTCTGATCCACACCCGCAGTGGCTTGTCTACTCTTTCAGAATTAGTAAGGCTCTCTAGAATTGAGTAAGCAGACAACCTGATACAAAAAGTAACCAGATGGAAACAAAAGCAAAAACGACACTTTGAACTTACTATTAATAAACATTAGTTATTTAAGTCGTAATATCTTGTAGTGGTTAATAGCTACTGCAACCAGGGGCCAAAAATGTATACGTCAAGTTATAGGAAAGATGGGGGCAAACAGTGAGACATGTACGAGACTGTATATCTACAACCATATTGGGACAATCCCCGTGTGAAAATGTGCTGGGTGGGAGAAAGTACATTATATATATATTTTTTTTAAATCAAAGCCATCTGCTTTGTTTTTGCACCTCTCCAAAGCATGCAAAGAGTTAATTTGGTTTTGTAGAAGTCACACGGTAAAGTGTGTCGTGATTCAGAGCAGGATTTGACGAACAAATAATCATCTAATAGTCGTTAGATAAAAACATTTCCTGAAAATGTATTCACGTCAATTTGTTGTCTTGTAAAAAAAAAGAAAAGAATACAAACAAAAAAAAAACCCTGCCTTTATAAAAGCACTCTAAAAGATGACGGCATCAGTAAAATAAAAGTAAATGTTTTAACCTGGGACAAATGCCTCGATGTTAAATTATAAATCAGTTATGGAAAGTATAACAAACACTCACACTTGTAAAATGAAAAAAAAAATCAATATATCATGCTTATATTAGAAGCCTTAAAGACAATATTTTTTTAATGTAATTATCTTTGTATATTTTGGTATTCCTGTTTGTTTTTTTTGAGCATGAAGAAATTAAAAAAGTGCACAAAGTCTTGCCTATGTACAAACACATAAATAAATATATATATACAAGGTGTTTTAACAAGCACACAGAATTACTTTTCCAGTATAACTCTAAAAATAAGGGTTCTGCTGAATTACCATTTATGTCACAGAAATCTATATTGCAAGCTTTTTGTATGAATCATTTTTGACATGCTACACAACAGCATTTAGCATGTCTACCCAGAATTTATTTGAACACCTGATAACAAATGGGAAGTAGCAGTGCACTAATTAAAAACTATACGGCTCTTACATTTTCACTGCAACGAATCTGCAATAGCAGTACACTAAATACAAACAATATTGCTCATTGGAACAAACGTGCAGAAGCATGGCACAGAATAAAAAAAGCTTTATTGCTCTTTAAAGTTCACTGCAGAATGAAAACCTGCAATTCATGGTTATGTTTTCAAGTTGACTCCATGTTAAAGCAAATCTTCCACTTTTAAAATGGGTAGGTGCTACTGTTGTAGTTACTTAAGAAAAGGTTAAACAATTTTCCTACCGAAACTGTGTGGGTTGTGAAAGAACATTTTAATGAAGAAAAATTTCCCCGTTACAGCTATTTTATTATCACCAAAGCCATCACAGTTTCAGTCTGAGTTATTTGTATATATTTATAAGAGCAAAGATAACATAAACTAGCACAAAAACAAAGACCTCATCCTGACTTCGAAGCGCAAACACCCGAATTTAGAGGAAAAACTAAAATAAGAGAGGAATAACTTATATTTTGAATATACAAAAACTCTTCAAATTTCAAAATGCCACGGTCTGTAAGTTCAAGATTTGACCAACGCTACAACGTAACAGGGCAGGAAGTCTGACAAACGCAATCCTGTTACTGATCAAACTATTTCCAGCATTGAAAATAACTCTCTGAATATAGCTAATGATTTTAACAGGTAGTGGTCTGCAAATGGTGATACTCAAAAGTCAATTCAGAACCCCAAGGAGTATTATTAAAAGATGACTGAACGGTAAGAATTAAGTATTAAAATATAGGGTTTCCCAACATGAAAGTTCATTTTGCAACCTTCTAAAATATACACGCAGGGCATATTCGCTGTTTAAAAATAAATGTAAAATGTACGAACTTTTGTTCCCTGTATTTTCATCTGACTGGGGGACGAATTTTGATGCTGCAGTTACTCTAGTGTGCACTTCCTGGGCAAAAGGCTTTTGTAACCCCAATTAAAAAGAGCGCAGAGAACGTTCTCTAAAGTGCTATAAAACCACATGCAACTGGAAATACTGTCCAATGTATGTATAGTAACATATTTACAGCTATATTCCTTATACTGTTACCCTTCGTACAACATTCTTTTGTTTTATATTATGCTATAATGCATGCACAAACACATTAACATGCTTTCATGACCGACATTGTGCCAGTATGGTCATTACATCATGATAATGCCTAATCCTCGTCACAAAGGGGTTAATGAAAGACATAATATTTTTTTCATCAGATATTTTCAATACAGGGAGCAACACAAGTACAGATGATATATGACTGTGTTAAAACATCTTATAACCACATTTTTAAATAACCCCCATTTTGACTAAAATGTAATTGTTTGTGTTTGTGTTTGCATTAGGTAAGTGGATATATAAGCTTAACATTACACAAAACACATTCATACAGTTTAATATTGTAATCAATGAACGCCTCCTTCTTTTCGACAAATCATCCTCCACTAAATTGCTTAAATCTCACCGGCATCACAGAGTTACCCACTTATCTTATACATAAATCAATGTAATTATTGTATAATTCAGAGTAAATCAATGTGTAATCACATATTGAAACTGCTTCAACTTCAGATTCCACAAAAGATCAATTGTCAGCTTGATATTTAACAATTTACTAGCAATGTATTTCTTTTTATTTCAAACTAATTACATTATTCACAGATTATACGCTTTATGTGTGACCTTACACAGTACATTTCTGACTCTCAAATGCTATGATCACATACTTATCACTACCCACATAGTATACCAGATGTTTTCATACTCTTAAAATGACAACAGACTAAATACGAAAAAAAATACATTGGTTTCATTTTAACTATAGGTGATGGTTTTTATTAACCATTATAAGCTGCAAGAAAGACTTGCAAACACTCTTAAACAGTGTGATTTCAATATACCGTAATATCAATAGCACACATATAATTATTTTTGTACTGTGTATATATAGTATTAGTGTTGAGTAAATAGGTGTATCGTAGATACACATGCATGCATTGCTAAAAAGGAAAACAAAAATCGCAGCCAATTAGTAAAAGGCAAAATGAATATTTTACATTAAAATATATATTACAATTGTTTTTTTATTTTTTATTTTTTTTATTTTTTATTTTTGTTGTGCATGTTATACATAGCAATGTCATACGCCACAACAGCGTGTCTAAGAATGTACTTAGGTTGAACAGTGGCAAGAGGAATTGCACATTTTTGTATATTTATACTAAGCATTAGCTTGGCTATACAGTGAGGTCATTAAAATAAAAATGAAAAGCCAGCTTATTATAACCGTTATAACTGAATGTATCCTCGCTAAAGTTGCCGTGGTTACCATAAAATAACATACGAACTGATTGGTACAGGCTAGGTCTAGCTGCAACACATGGGTGAGTCACATATAGTTAAAAGTCATTAAAATAGAGATGAAAAGGTAGCTTATCATAACAGGTATAGCTGGATATATCCTCGCTAGAGTTGCTGTGATTACCATCAAATAACATATGAACTGATTGGTACAGGCTAGGTCACGGTACATTGGAACAACAACAGTCAGGGTATCACAGTTGAGTACACTTCAGCTTATGGTAAAACACATAGGTCAAAGCAAGAGGCTCGACATTAACCTTGTCTAGTAGGAGTTATACAACATGCTTAAATATGACTGACTATGCTTAGCTATAGCTATGAGCAGATTGTAAGATGGAGGTTAAGGTCACTTTCCCCTCATGTATAGGACATGCTATTATCATGGGAGACCCTCAAAGGCTTTCCTGTCATGCTATCTAAGAAGGGCCACACATTCCTGGCATTTGCTATGCATGGTGTAAGCTGACAGTGAGCAGTGTGTTACATGTTAATTTAGCTTGACTGGTGTGTAAGCATGGGTGTTTGAGAGAACTAGCAATACCAGGAGGATGAGAAAAAAGGAAAGAAATAAAAACTGTGAGGTCATGCATTAAACCTAGTTAGAGTGAGAGCACATGTCCACTGAAGCTAGATGCAATATAATAAAATAAAAATAAAAATGAAAATTTGCGTTTTCTCTTTTTTTTGTAAAACGTTATAAACTCTAAGCCACGTTAAGGGGGGGCCTCTTGGATAGGCCCGCGTGGGAAGTCCAAGAGTCTTATAACCCGGGGCATTGATTGCCGTGGTACGGTGGGCATAGTAGGGTCTATAGAGGGGTTACGGAGAGTCAGTGTGAAGCCCCCGTTATGCCCAGCCTATTGCATGAGCCCCACTGGGTTCAAATAGAAAAGAAAGAAAAAAAATATATATATATATATAAAAAATTGGAAGATAAGTCCGGGGTATCAATTAAACCTGTGTCCTATATTAAACTGCTGCAGCTACAAGTCTCAGTTTTGGTGCGTCCTGGGGAAGCAGGTTGCTGCTGAGATCGCTGGGTTTCTCGGTTCAGGTTGGTGCTGCCGCTGCATCGTTCGGCTGTCGAGGTACGAATGGCGCGATCCTCGCTGGGTCCCATCTGTGTTTTATTTTGGTCATGTCCGTCCGTACTGCGGGTGTGAGGGAATTCTATGAGAGGCCGAGAGTTGGTAGAAGCCGCACCGCCTCTTGCAGGTCTTTAACAGTGTGGGTTTGTCCGTTCTTCTGGACCTGTAGGGCCCTTGGTGAGCGCCATCGGTAGGCTATGTTGTTTTGCCTCAGGAGCATCGTGATCGTTTGGAGGGACCTGCGCCATTGCAGGGTGTCCCCTGACAGGTCTGTGTAGAAGGTAAGGTTGGTGTTTTCAAAGGTGAAGGGAGTCTTCCCTTTGAGGGCAGTGAGTATCGCTGCTTTATCCGCCCCCGAACTGAACCTCACCACTAGGTCCCTAGAGGCAGTGTCTGGGGCCCTCCTTGGTTTAGGGATCCGGAAGATCGCCTCAAAGCTCATGGATTTGGCCTGCTGTGGTTTCAGCAACGCTCCTCAGGGACGCCTCGAATCTTGAGGTTGTTGCGACGTCTATTGTCCTCGGGGGCTGCAAATCGTTGGTCTGTAGCCTCTTGGCGCTTCTTGAGTGCCTGTATTTCATTATGCAGTTCGGTTAGCTCTTGGGCCTGTCCGATTGTGGAGGCCTCAACAGCCCCTATGCGACTCACCAAGCCCGTCAATTCCCCGCGGAGCTGGGCCACATCGGCTTGCAGCACCCGTTGCAGCTCTCCCAGCATGTTCCTCAACGTGTCCGTGGTGACCGGTTCAGGAGGTTTTTGAGGCTTAGGTGGTGGCGCTAGCGGGGCGAGCATTCCGCTTGTGCACTCATCCAGGCTTAGTTCGTCGGAGGAGTCTGAGTATCCCGCCATGTCGGCGGTCATTTTGTCCCCATGTGCGTCTTGTGCCAGGCGGAATAAGTCCCCAATATCGTGCCCCGATCTGGGCTTGTCTGGCTTCGGCTTTTTCGTCTTCCGCCCCATAACAGTTGCAGAACTTTGGGCTCGGTTTGCGGTTCGTCGTTCAGACAAGAAGCTGTTTTTAGTAGCCGTTAGTGAGGAGCTCTGCTATCCATTAAAATTGTTTTTAACTACAACTGAAAAGCTGTCCAGAAAAAAAAAGTTGTACACAGTTTGACCAACAGCTTTCATTTTAAATTCAGTTTGTTCATTGAAACAGCAAAAAATAAATAAAAAAAAGAAAGAAAGAAAAAGAAGGCAATAAAATTTGGATTTAACTACTGCCACTGATGCTGAATGACACCCACGGAGTTGTGGTGTATTATTGATACTGAAACTCAGCATCATGCTTAATCTGTTTTGACAAGACTCAACATTTAAGAGAAAAATAGATACCGTAAAATTCTAGTGTGGCATGTTTTCTTACAAATGAAAGATCAAATAATGAAAAAAACAAACAAACCCATTCTCCTTCCCTTTTAAAATACAATTATAATTTTATTTGTACAATAATATAGACCTGATTGTTATTTATATCTGCCCTGGAGAAAAATAAAAAAATAAAGTTTTTAAATGCCATGTTATAGCTACATGTTTTTTTTTGTTTGTTTGTTATTCAAGTCAATATGGTTGCTAAGTAAAACAAGTCATTTATTGCTATTCTAAAAATCATATTACTATAATGGTATATTTTAGGGGTGATTTAATTCGGAGTTGATGCAAAAAAAACAAAACAAAACAATAGGTCTACTTCAAAACGTCTAGGGGATGATTCAGTAAACGGCAATTTGATAAATATAAATATATTAGCTACATTTAGGCCACAATATTTTAATTTAAAAAATTGTAAAAAAAAATATTTAGATATATATATATATATATCCATCCAAAATAGGCAGGAGCACTCACTTGTTAAAAGTCCAAAATTTATTAGAACATATTGTAAAAAACGATCAACATTTCAGTCCTGAATAGAGGACTTTCTTGTTTTTTTGTCTTTGATCCTGATGAAAGTCCTCTATGCAGGACTGAAACGCTGATCGTTTTTTACAATATGTTCTAATAAATTTTGGACTTTTAACAAGTGAGTGCTCCTGCCTATTTTGGATGGATGAATAATACTAGCCATGGCATGCTAGCACCCGACCTCTAAGGGATACTTTAAGCGTGAGTGCAGGAATATTTTGGATTTATATATATATATATATATATATATACTGAGTTTTAGGTTTCATTTTGACAGTTTGATAATTTTGCAACTGAGATATCATAGCACAGTAGTTCAGTAATTATTCACTGTTTAGATCTCTCTTCTAGATATGGCTTTGTTTTATAGAAGAATTAAAAAAAAAAATTATGTAAATTATAATAAAACAATTATGAATAATCTTTTTTTGATGACATAATTTCAAAGTGTTATTTAAATTATATTTTAAAGCAAAATGTATTCAGGTTTTTGCTTGGCATTTAGAAACACTGAGCATACGGACTAGTTTTAGGCCTACATAAACTTTGTACAAAGTAGAAATGATTAATGATTAAAAAGAAAAAAAAAATCACCAAGTATGCAAAGAGTCAATTTCAGCTTTCAAGGTTTTTTTTATTCTATAATGACTAAAGCCCGCTTTGATGCTATATCTCTTACATGCACAATGAGCATTCAGTATTAGGGATTTTTTTTCTTTTTTTGCTCAAATAAACATACCCACAGGTATTTAGTCTATAGATGAACCAGAGGAAAGTGACACATTTAGAAACCTCTCAGTAATAAATTTCTGTTGTTCACTTTCTTCGTCAGTGCGCCAAACTGTATCATTCCTGAAAAGTAATGTGTATTCTATGAATATATTGTACGCTAATAATTGTGGTGTAAATATTGTGTCATTATTTTGTCATTATAGTGGAAACACACACTGATTACAGCATCCAAATGTATCACCACATATGAAGGTGTAATAAAATAGTTCCACCATTAAGCAGCATACCATATTTAATTTAGATACATTTGGATATACATGCAGACTCTATTGACTCTATATATATATAAATAGAGAGAGAGAGAGAGAGAGAGTCAATAGAGTCTGCATGTATATCCAAATGTATCTAAATTAAATATGGTATGCTGCTTAATGGTGGAACTATTTTATTACACCTTCATATGTGGTGATACATTTGGATGCTGTAATCAGTGTGTGTTTCCACTATAAGGCAGTGTGCGTTTTTCATGCATATTTAGATATAAGAAGAATGATCTAAATAACTATCTTTGCCCCAGTGGGTTACACAGAAACCAGCTCAGCATTAGTGAACAACAATGAGATTTTCCTCTTGCAGTCCTAAACCTGGTGTCTGCGAATATATATCCTTTTGTTTAGTACAGACCTGGGTCCTGTGTTTGTGCTCACAGTCCTGTGTTTGTGCTCACAGGTAGAAGATGCCATATTGCAGCATCCAATTCAACCTCAACCACTGTGTGGCTTTGTATAAATGTTACCACGGCAGAAAGCAGCAGTGACATACATACAGCAGATGATTTTCTTACATACCAAATGTAATACAGACTTTTTTATTTTTTTTATTTAATGAAACATAAAGTTCCATAATCATCAGAAGGCTCTGTCATACTTTTATAAGCACGCTACTATGGATTTCCAAGTCATCACATGATAAATGGCTAAATGTACCTCATTGATGCAAGATATCACAGGAAATGTTTATAAGTTATATGTATATGGAAACTAACATGCAGAGGGGAAGCAAAAATGAAGAGGGGAAGTTATAAAAGCTAAATAAAAATAAGACCAGATTAAGTTTTTGTTAAAGGGGAGCTTGCACTTCCCTGGATATTTTACTGTTACCTATATATGTTTTTGTCAATTGTTTTTTATTGATTGAGAATTGCAAAATACAGACAAATCATAGTACAGTGTACGAGTGATAAATATGTCATGTCAAGATGCAAAAAAATAATCTGTATCAATATATAACAGCCAGTATTTTTCTAAACAATGTAGGACTAAAGAAGATAATTAAACTAAGATCATTAGGTCTCTGCATATTCAGTTTAGAAACCATACAAGCATGCTTAAAGGGGCACTCCACTGCCCAAATACAAACAAATAAAAATCACTGTTAAGTAAATATACCACAATGTAAACAGATATGCATTTAATTATAACTTTTTTAATTGGCCGTATTTCCAAAAACTGTTTGCAAAAGTTGCAGATCTCTTTCTCTGAGGCCTGGGCAAGCCCTGCCCCTCTAACCCCGCCCAGACTTTTTGTGGCTGTCCAATCACAGACTTCCCAATGCAAGGCATGTGCTCTGAGCATTTGCTGCATCTTTTTTATAACTCTTAGTCGAAAAGCCTAAAATCGAGGCATACAATTAAAGAAAAAGGAGAACTACGGCCTAGAGCCCATACTGTACATTCAGAGAGAGCCATGAGTGCCAGCCACAATGCCAAACAGTCTGGTCAATCCAGCAGCCTGCATGTATCACATTAAATGTCTGAAAGTGATTTCAAATGTATTTTTGAGGTTTGAAATATAAAATTATATGTAGGAAATCAGACCTTTTCCTCTTGCAATGGAGTGCCGCCATCTTCTCATGAGAAAAGGTTAAGATAAGTTATAAGTGATTTTCAATGACTTAGGCAACTGTGAAAAAAAATGTAATTGTAACTCTCCTCCCCCCTGATGCTGTGAGGACACCACAATATGAAGAGTGCCTGAGCAAACATGCGCTACCACAGCATTTTCTAATCAGATGCCTGAGTGCTCCTGAACTTGCACAGATAACCAAGGATCAATTACTTTGCCGAGGACAGCTTAAGACTGCTAATGTAAGAGTGGTTTATACTTACCTCTGATGTACCCCTCTGGCCTTCCCTGAGCGCTGATAAATGTTAAAATCATTACTGGTTAACAAATGGGTTTATTAGTAATTCAGTTTTTCCGACAATCTTATCTGATCTCAAAAAGTGAGGGCAGTCTGTAATATGTAAACTGTGAAATGGTGTAATTTCTTCAGGTTTTGTTTTACATTCTGATATCTCTAATGACAAAAATATTAATATAATACGGATTTCTATTTTTTTTTTACATTCGTTTGTCTGGCCTTGTAAGGCAAGTCATTAGCAGGTGGGTGTTTTGGGAGGTGGGGAAAGCACTGGGACGCTACTGCACATGTGCAGCGAATTCCCACAATGCACCACTCAGCATCTCCTCATAGAGATGCAGTGAATCAATGCATCTCTATGGGGAACATCCAGTGCCTCCATGCAGAACTAGTAAGCACCTACCTCTACTAGCTGTCTGAGTGATTGTCACTAGAGGTGTTGTTATGCACTAATATATACACCACCTTTTCTCTGAAATGGCAGCATTTACAGTGCTCAGCCTGCAAAGACAAGCTATAGACACCAGAACAAATACATTAACCTGCAGTGGTTCTGGTGACTATAGTGTCCCTTTAACCAATAAACCGTCTGTCTTCAAGTAAGAAAACATAGCTTTATATGTAACCCACGTAGCTGCTTTCCAAGTTTCATAAACTTGTTAGCTAAGACATACTGACGACTTAAAACCAACTTCTGGTAAACATATAAGGGATAAAGAATGGTTTATTTCTGGCCATTCTAAACACGACACACTTCAAAATGTATTCTAAAATATAATTGCCTGGGACTTGATATCTAAGCCAGGGTTTTGTAGTTCACAATGCTTGAGGTTGAAGACACACAATATTTCAGTTTAACCCCTTAAACACGAGAGGTTAGGCAAATCCCTTGATATAATAGCATGGCAGTTAAAATTTTCTTTATCCAGGTAAATGGGGAAGGTTAATGAAAGTGTTGTTATCTGAAAAATACTGATTCGATTGGTTTCCATGGTGATTGCTCTCTATTTGCACCACTTTTCAGATTACAACATTTTCATAAATTTCCCCCAGGTGCACAGAGAAGCAGCCACTGCAGTAACATTCACAAATTTTCTATTTTAAGGTCACTTAGAAATAGGATCTGAAAACTATCAAAATGTTCAGACATTTGCGTATATTTTTATCTGTTATGTTCCACCATGTTGTATGTGCAAGACGTGCACTTTAAATCGAGGATATACCTGATGGTTGTCACTTGTATGTAAAAAGGAATAAAACAGCTCGAGTAAAATGAGGAAGGAAGATCAAGCCTGAGATATCAGAACTGAAGCTGGATGTAGAAGAAATAAAATATACAAGCTTAGTGATATCAGAACAAGAGATCACAGAATAGAGACTGGAAATATCAGAATTCTAATTGGAAACAGTAAAATCAAGACTGGAGACAGGGAATTCACCCATTCACAACTGCGTTTAACATTTAATTGAAACAGCAGATAGAAACATAGATCATAAACAAAGGACAATATAAATGATATCTTGAAGTTCAGGATAATTAAGCAAAAGGAAATTATCATAAATCCTGGGAAGTTTAAATGTTTTAAAGATTGTCAGCGCAATATTTCACACAGATTTTGAAATAGTAGCAAATAATCTGAAATACTATTTTTGTCATTAAATGTCTAAACTGTGAAGTAAGCAACATAGATCAACAATTGTCTAATACCTTACTTATTGGAATTTATCAGGGACCTGATGGCATTTGTATGAACCTAGTTTCCTAAAAATCCATATGGAATGCCACTTGCATCACTTGAGGCAAACCAAAATGGGCAGTCAGATTAGAAATATAGGGAGGGCTGCCCATCGAAGGGGCATGTGAGGGTTGGTTGATTGCACCCCAGCCTTAATTGACGTTATCCCTGGCCCATCCCAGTCAGAGCAGACCATGAACAGAGACATTACAACACTATTTACAGGCAGTGGTGTATTTAGCCCAAGGCAAACAAGGCATTTGCCTTGGGTGGCACTAACTTGGGCGTCCCCTTTGCTCCCCCCTGTCATGGGGGGGTCCAAGACCTGGCCTGCTGGCCACCATATGGACCCCGACGTGCGGCTGTATTGGAATCTGAGGCAGCGAGGGAGATATGATCTCCCTGCTCTGCTCCCTCGCCCGCCGTTTGCTGATTGCCGTGGGAGCATCATATCCTGGCTCCCAGCATCAGTAGACAGCCCGCGAGGCGCGAGGAAGCAGAGCAGGGAGATCAGAGCTCACTCGCCGCCTCGGATTCCAATACAGCCGCACGCCTCCCAGCAGCCCCACTGGACCCCAGGGACAGATCCGCGCCAGCTCTCCAAGTAGGGAGGCTGGGTAGAAAGTATTTTAATAATGGTAATAATTAGTGAGTGTATTAGTGAGTGTGTGTCTGTAAGTGTATTTTTAAGTGTGTGTATGTGTGAGTGTATGTGTGTATCTGTGAGTGTGTGTGTCTGTGCGTGCATGTGTACACAGTGGTGTATTTAGGTTTTGTGCTGCCCTAGGCATGACTAAACCTGGACACCCCCTATATATAGATAGATGTGTGTGTTTGCTCACACATACATGCATATATTCTGCAGTTTATCTTGTCCTGCATGCTAAGGCTAGTTACTCCCTGCCCTGCTCATCACTGGTTTATTAACTTAAATGTTATTTAACATTCTGCTTATCTCTAAAGACTTTCTCTGTTATTTTTGCTCCCCCCCCCTTATTTTATTGATACCCACCCAAATGTCTTGCTTGACCAATCCTCACCTCTTCTGTGCATCTCCATTCCATAGATTTTATTGCAGTCCTGTTTTGACCCTATCATCCCTGTCTTCCACAGTCAGAGTTTTAAAAGACCACTTATAACAAACCTGAACAGTGCTCAGGGTCCCGCCCACCCCCCCCCAACACCACCCCACCCCATGTTTCTTACTACATTTATAGATAGAATCCCTCACACAACTTTAGATAACTCCAAATAGCAGCTGCAAACACTACCAGTAATGAGCACAATCCACCTTCTTAACCCCTAACACTCAGTCCTCCTTCTTACTTCGGCTCATTCTCCTTTCCTCTAATTACCTACCCATCAGAGCAATGCTCTATACTCTCCTCCTCTCCTTCTCCCTCAGAATCAAAATATCTCATTCCACCCACCTCCCTCAACACACTCACATTTACATCAATCCCTCTTTGCTACACTCCCCCCTTCTCTCATCTCAAGCCCTGCACTCATTTCTCTATTCTCTCTCTCCTGCTCTAACCCAATCTCACCCTAGTCGCCGCCCATATAAAACCCATTCACACCTCCTGTCACTATCTCTCCTCCTACTTCTGGCAGCTGGTGACGTCTCTCCCAACCCAGGGCCCCACACCTCATCTGCTCACACCAAAATAAATAGAAACCATGCAAACCTCCTCCAAATACCCTGCAGTTTATCCAACTCTACCAAAATTCAGTGTGCACTCTGGAACGCGCGCTCCATTTGCACTAACATCAAATCTACAGCCATACATGACCTCATCATCTCTAACTCGCTCACAATATTGGCACTCACTGAGACCTGGCTGTCCCCATCTGATACCGCTACTCCTGCTTCTTTATGTTTCGGTGGTCTACAGTTCTCCCATACTCCTAGACTCGACTGTAAAGGAGGTGGTGTAGGCATCCTTCTCTCCCCTCAATGCACCTTTCAACCTATCCTCCCTGCCCCTGCCCTATCCTTTACTTCCTTTGAAGTTCACACTGTACGCCTTTTTAAGCCCACTCCTTTAAGAATTGCCATCATCTATCGCCCCCCCGGTCACCCTAAACTATTTATTGAACACTTTTCCTCCTGGTTACCCCATTTTCTTTCCTCTAGCACTCCCTCTCTCATACTTGGGGACTTCAATATCCCTATCAACAAGCTCAACTGCCCTGATGCCTCCCGTCTGCTCTCTGTAACCTCCTCCTTTGGACTCACACAGATTTCCTCCTCCGCAACTCACACCGCAGGAAACACTCTTGACCTCATCTTCACCAATCTCTGTACCACCTCTGATCTCTCCACTGATCCATTTCCTTTGTCTGACCACCATCTGCTAACATTTAACATCTGCATACCTCATACCAAAATTTCAACACCATCAACTCTCCAACCTCGCAGAAACCTCAACTCCCTCGATCTCCAGCACTTCTCCTGCACACTCCAAACACTCCTTTTACCCATCTCAAATCTCAACTGCCCTAACTCTGCAACCTCACTCTACAACTCCACTCTCTCCTCTCAACTTGACATCATGGCACCTCCTACAGTTAAACGCAGCAAGCGCCCCCAACTACAACCCTGGCACACTAAGCTGACCCGTTACCTCCAAAAATGTTCCAGAACTGCTGAACGCTGCTGGAGAAAGTCTCACTCTGCATCTGACTTTGTCCACTATAAATTTATGCTGCGCTCCTACAGCATGGCTCTTTCCTCTGCAAAAGTAAACTACTTCAAGACCCTCATAAGCACACTGTCCCATCAACCCAAACACCTGTTTCACACTTTTGATGCTCTTCTTCGCCCTGTGACTACCCCTCCTTCCACCACCTTGTCCGCCACAAACTTTGCATCTCATTTCACTGAGAAGATCTCTACAATCAGGAAAGAGATCTCTAATCTCTCTCCTTCCCCTATCATTATATCACCCAACCCCACTCCCCCTGCCATCCTATGCACATTTGCACCTGCTACAGCACAAGAGGTTTCTGCACTGCTCCTGTCCTCCCGCCCCACCACCTGCTCTCTCGATCCTATTCCCTCGCATCTCATCCGCACTTTGTCTCCCTTTCTTGCTCTTCCTCTCGCTAGCATTTTCAATCTCTCCCTTTCCTCTGGCACATTTCCCTCACCCTTCAAACATGCAACCGTAACCCCGATTCTGAAAAAGCCCAACCTTGATCCCAACTCCCCATCCAACTACCGCCCTATCTCGCTACTCCCATTTGCCTCCAAGATCCTCGAGAGAGTTGTGTACGCCAGATTGACAGACTTTCTCGAATCCAACTCTCTGCTTGACCCCCTTCAGTCTGGATTCCGCGCTGGTCACTCTGTCGAAACTGCTGTGACCAAAGTATCCAACGACTTAATTGCTGCTAAATCTCACGGCCAATACTCTATCCTAATCCTCCTTGATCTTTCTGCCGCATTTGACACTGTTGATCATCAACAGCTTCTTCACATTCTTCGTAACTTTGGTCTACGGGATACTGCTCTCTCCTGGTGCTCCTCCTACCTCTCCCAGCGCTCTTTCAGTGTTTCTTTCTCTGGTTCTGCCTCTTCTCACCAACCCCTCTCTGTCGGCGTCCCCCAAGGATCTGTCCTCTTCCCCCTATTGTTCTCCATCTATACTGCCTCCCTTGGTAAACTCATCAGCTCCTTTGGTTTCCAATATCATTTATATGCAGATGACACGCAAATCTACCTGTCCTCCCCTGATCTCTCTCCGCCTACCTTGACTCGTGTTTCTGACTGCCTCTCTGCTATTTCCAACTGGATGGCTGCTCACTTCCTTAAACTCAACCTGTCCAAAACAGAACTTCTAGTTTTTCCTCCCTCAAGTGCTGCTACTCCTGTTGTCTCCATCCAAGTCAACGGCGCTACTATCACCTCTACCTCGCAGGCTCGCTGCCTAGGAGTTCTTTTCGATTCTGACCTCTCTTTTACTCCCCATGTCCAATCGATGGTCAAATCCTGTCGCTTCCAACTCAAGAACATAGCGCGCATCCGCCCATATCTAATGCCGGACGCGGCTAAGATATTGGTTCATGCTGTTGTTCTCTCTCGCCTTGACTACTGCAATCCCCTTCTGACCGGTCTTACATGTTCCCAGCTTGCACCGCTGCAATCTGTAATGAACGCGGCTGCGAGGCTTATTTTCCTGTCCGGTCGCACCTCCCACGCCTCCACGCTCTGTCAGTCCCTGCATTGGCTTCCAGTTAGATATAGGGCCCAATTCAAAATTCTGTCACTTGCTTACAAATCCCTACATAATGCTGCTCCAACATACCTATCCTCCCTCATACACAAGTATGTCCCGTCGAGACCCCTGCGCTCATCCCAAGACCTACGCCTATCCTCTGCCCGGATCCCCACCTCTGATGCTCGCCTTCAAGACTTCTCTAGGGCTGCACCTATTCTGTGGAACTCCCTTCCCTCCTCAATCAGACTTTCAGCCAGCCTCCACTCCTTCAAAAAATCTTTGAAAACTCACTTCTTCGTTAAAGCGTATCAATTAAACAGTCAGCAGGCTTCTCATCCCCCACCCCATGACTCCTTTCCTGCAACTGTCAAAAATGACCTACCAAGCACTCAATAAACCCTTCTCTAACAAACTATTTAATTCCCCTACTTTAACCCGTTTGTGTCACTATACCCCACTCCCTCTAGCATGTAAGCTCATTGAGCAGGGCCCTCAACCCCCTCTGTTCCTGTACGTCCAGTAGTCTGATCTCAATTATGTGTCTGTTAGTCCACCCATTGTACAGCGCTACGGAATTTGTTGGCGCTATATAAATAATAAAATAATAATAATAATAATAATGTGAGTGTATCTGTGTGTCTGTCTGTCAGTGTGTGTGTGTGTGTGTTTGTGAGTGTATGTCAAACCAGTGAGAGTTTGTTTGTCATTGAGTATGTTTGTGACTATCAGTGTGCGTTTAAAAGGGACACTATAGGCACCTAGACCTCTTCAGCTCATTGAAGTGGTCTGAGTGCACTGTTCCCCACTCCCCTTAACCCTGCAAGTTGAATTATTGCAGTTTTTTAGAAACTGCATTAATTACCTTGAGGAGTTAACTCCTACCAGGTGGTTAGGCGACCATCAGTCACCTAACTGATGCTGGACGTCCTCGCTGTGCATGAGGACATCAAGCGTCTGCTAAATCCCCATAGGAAAGAATTGATACAAAATGCTTTCCTATGGGGAAGCCTAATGCAAGCGCGAAGGAGGAGCCTGACCCATCACTGAGGGACATCGGTGCTGGATTCAGGTAAGTGACAGAAGGAGTTTTAACCCCTTCAGTTCCAAGTAGGGAGGAGAGCACGAGGGAGGGGGGCACTATAGGGGGTGTCCAGGTTTAGTCATGCCTAGGGCAGCACAAAACCTAAATACACCACTGTGTACAAGGTTAGTGCCATGAAACCGTTCGGAAGAGGGCGAACATGTCTAATAAACAGAAAACCAACCTGGGACTCCAGAATAGGACACCAAAATATAGAAACACTGGACTGTGCTCCTATCCCCTCCCACCCCAACAGTTAGGTGTGAAGAAAGTACCATGTTTTAGAATGTCAAAGTGATACATAAAAAGTGATACATGCAATAATTTGTTTTCTTCTTAACCCTTAATGACTAATATCCATATAGGCAGACCGGGATATATTGTATAAAATATGTTTCAATAAATTATAGTAGAAAAATACTTGTCTTTGGACCTGATGTCACACATCAGACTGTTTAATCCAAGCGTGCTTCGTAGAATTAAATCTTCTCAAGTGTAGGATGTTAATCTTTTCATCAGACTAACCTTGAAACAAAACTATGAGAGAAACATTCTGTGGTTTCACAAAACAATGCATTTACATAAATTACAGATTTCAAGAAGAAGGAAAAAAATAGATTTGATTACAGACATGAAAGATGTCATTTGATGTTTTATGATATGCATGACATTTTAAATATGTCAACATTTTGACATATTCATGCGCTATCTGCATTTCTCTATAGGTAAAATCCCCAGAAATTATAAACAGCTTTTCATATTCACAACTCTGAAATTGCAGAATTCACCACTTGTTTAGAATACAACAGATTGGGAGCAGTGAGCTGAATGTCACAAACACCACGTGAATACTTAGATGCAATTTATAGAGATTAGCTAGTGTTCACCTTTCTAGCCACCTTTCTTGAGACTAATCTTTTAAATGGAAAGATATTTGAATTCATCACCTGTGAAGCATCGCATTGCATCACATTGGAGAATAAGAAATCTATGATTCAAAACAAACACATTTTTCAAGAATGAACAGTATTCTAAAAACATGAGCATGTGCCTTACACGAGGGGCATTGTATACCAACATGAGACTATTTCATGGCTCAACAGAGTCGCTTTCACTCATGGAGTGGAGTGACAGAGTGACTCAATAGGACACCAATGGATTGTAGAGATGGCATGATTTTATCACTGTAACTCTAATCCTCCAGAATTTATTTAAGACTGAATGAGAGCTGTGATGAATGCTACTCGCAGCTGACACATATCTTGAGATGAGATCACTCTCTGAATTTCACCTGTTTCCGTATCAAACACTCAAAATGGGTCAGTAGAATGTTGAACTTGTTTCACGCTGAACATGCTACTTTGGTAGGCTCATACTCCCTTATCAATGAATGTGGCTGGCTGGTAGGTTGCATAATATCTAGAAGTATTATTTGACAGTCAACGAGAGATCTGATCTGCAGTCTATTTTGCTTCTTTTTTTTTTTTGGACTAAAGCTAATTATTCATATTATGCTTGCTGGTAATATTCATAAAATACAATGAAAGCCTTGGAAAACATAAATTAAAGGAAGTAAACCTCCTTATATTGTCTGTGCTAGACACATAACAAGGGCTGGATTCAGATAGATAGACCTCTGCTGGTACAATAACTTTAATAGGATTGGGAATTCAAAGTTCATTTCAAAGTTAAAGCCAAAGTAGTCCAACTGGATAGATTCTTAATTCAGTTCTGCTTCCAGTTCACCTACTTTGGCCTTAACTTCGAAACTCACTTTGAATTCTTGCCAGTTCCCAGTGAATAGTCATGTAAGTAAAATTAAAGGGGGAGGCACCAGTATATGAAGTTAGAAGAGAAGGGTAGAAGAATCAGTGGTAATAGTTCTTGTAGGACCTATAAAAGTTGTCTTTAGCATGGTAAGGTAGTGAGTTTTGCATGAAGTGCCTTTCAGGTAAAGTCCTACTAAAAGCATGGGCTGAATAATCACTGCTGACTCTTGGTGCTGACCAGAGAGGAAGGGTGGGGAATCTTAAATCTCCCGGTTTCAATAAACACAACAACATTTCTGCGATACTTCAAAATGAAAGCAGACACACCCTTAATAATAATAAAAAAAAAATGCTTAGCCGTTCATATTTATTTCAAGGGTAAGGTCATGAGCCAACATACCTTTCTTACCACTATTTTAACAGGAAATGGCAAACGAAAAATTGTTACGATCTCACGTATACTTTCTTTTATAAACTGTACATTGAACGGAATTTATTTTTGCTCAGTATATGGGTCACATTTGAAACAATTAATCTATTTCTACGGTTTATTAAGTTCCAAAGTACATGGATTATGTGGCAGGTATACCAAACATGTACTTTACAGAACCACATCTGTGCCAAGGAGATATTGTTACCAGATAGTAAATGGGATAAAAACGCTACATAGTAGAGTTACATGGAATTACAAGTTTATCAGCTACCCCTAATTTAGGCCAGGAAACATACAGTGATAATTAGGATTATCCCAAAGAAATGCATTTGAATCATGTATCGCTGTTATACAGGGTCTTAAATGTATAATTTGCACAGGAAAAAATTAAAGGAACACTATAGTCACCTAAATTACTTTAGCTAAATAAAGCAGTTTTAGTGTATAGATCATTCCCCTGCAATTTCACTGTTCAATTCACTGTCATTTAGGAGTTAAATCACTTTGTTTCTGTTTATGCAGCTCTAGCCACACCTCCCCTGGTTATGATTGACAGAGCCTGCATGAATAAAAAAAGTTTCACTTTCAAACAGATGTAATTTACCTTAAATAATTGTATCTCAAACTCTAAATTGAACTTTAATCACATACAGGAGGCTCTTGCAGGGTCTGGCAAGCTATTAACATAGCAGGGGATAAGAAAATCTTAATTAAACAGAACTTGCAATAAAGAAAGCCTTAATAGGCCTCTCTTTACAGGAAGTGTTTATGGAAGGCTGTGCAAGTCACATGCAGGGAGGTGTGACTAGGGTTCATAAACAAAGGGATTTAACTGCTAAATGGCAGAGGATTGAGCAGTGAGGCTGCAGGGGCATGTTCTATACACCAAAACTGCTTCATTAAGCTAAAGTTGTTCAGGTGACTATAGTGTCCCTTTAAGAAAAATATGAAGAGTGGTCCTGTATAGATTCCCAAGCAGCTCTGAGTCGATACATTCTCACTGCTTGTTTAAGAAGCAATCCAGTGCAACAACTATACACGCTCAAGTATAAAAGGTGTAATTATGGCCCACAAAGGCAACATACGAAACAGGTGACATGTATAAAAACACTTGCACTCACACAATACAACTTACAGTCATACGAGTTGTGTAAATGCAGGCCAGGAATTACTTCTTTTAAACCACAAGGTAGCACATTTAGTTTTAGATGAAAGCCAATTACATGCCAGCTGTACACTCTATACTATGTGATGGCCGGTGACTCCTTATGAACAACTGAAAATTCATATGTATTTTGAGCCAAACATAATGAGTCACTTTCCCTGTACAACCACCAATTTGCTGAGATAAAAATACAACATAATTTAGGGAACTTCTCTAAATCACATAGAGAATAATGTGCGGTTGAAGTTCGTTTCAGGGTTATTGCAGGATTCACGAGCCCTAATTATGTAATTCTGTTATGAGCAATAGTTCTGCAATACACATCGATGAGCAGGGTTTCCACTGTCATATAGTCTGTGCTAGATCCTTTTAAAGATACCATAATTAAGCTTCTTGTTTAATCAAGTTTACTGAGAATATATACACATACAGTGTGAACAGTCTACACAACAGAACAAAGGTTACAAAAAGGCACCAGGTGTACAATGGAAATGGCAAGTACTTTTGCCTCCATGCTGAAATACGAATCTTGACAACTATTCTTCTCTGCAAACCTAAGTGAGATACAAGTATTCAGCATATAAAGTATGCAAAGTATTCAGCATATAAAGACACATTACAAGTTCTGAATAAAATTGCCACAAATGTCCCTAATGTTAATTACATATTAAGTTCTAGAGCAGGGATAGGCAACCTTCGGCACTCCAGATGTTTTGGACTACACATCCCATGATGCTTTGCCAGGATTATGGGTGTAAGAGCATTATGGGGGATGTAGTCCACAATATCTGGAGTGCCAAAGGTTGCCTATCCCTGCTCTAGAACTTAATATGTAATTAACAGGGACATTTGTGGCAATTTTATTCAGAACTTGTAATGTGTCTTTATATGCTGAATACTTTGCTTTTGTGGCAGACCCTAGTCAATAGACATGTGCAATTAGTTTTGTTCTGAATGTACATTCGTATAAATTTCATGACATTCGGACATTCGGATGCATACGAATGTCCGAAGTGCCGAAGCGCTGCAATTCCGAAGTGCTGAAGTGCTTCTTACTTCTGAAAAGTGGCAAAACAAAAGAGAGGGAGGTAAAATTACGTGAATGATGACAGGAATCTTGACCAAGTGATTTTTCACTGACACTTGGCCAATGAAGGCACACAGAGTCATTGAGGTGGGAAAGTACATAAATCAAGCTGTCAGGGTGTTGGCTTGCATTCATGTGACGTAGACATGTGCAATTTGTTTTGTTCCGAATGTACATTCGTCCAAATTTCATGCCATTCGGACATTTGGATGCTTACGAATGTCCAAAGTGCTGAAGTTCCTGAAGCGACGATGTTTGGCAGTTATGAAGTGCCGAACCAAACCGAATGCCATTGGTCCAAATTGCGAAGCAGACAAAATTGTTTTCTTACCCGAATTTCCGAACCAAATTGCCAAAGAGTGGTAAACTAAAATGTAGTATTACACAATATGTTAAACAAAAAAATAGACCTTAATTCTACCGTTAAAGTGAACCTGTATAGGAAAAGTTTACTCACCAGAAATCGCATGCATATACATTGAATACATCATATATTACAAAAATATATGATGTATTTAGTGTAAAAAAATAGAGATTTACTCACATCTCCTCCATTACAGCAATGCCATCTTCAAACTTTGTGAGTGTTACTCTTCATGTAACAACCACCTTGTGGCATTCTCCAGTGTTTTTTTAATTGCCCTGCTTAAGGACGCTTCCCTAAGCAGGGCAAACCCTGTTAGTGCCATCAGCAAACTGGCTCCTTGGCCAGTGTGTTGGAACAGAGTGATGTCATGGCATTCCATTCCTATACTCTCTAGCCAGAGCTAGAACATCCGGCTAATGAGTTTCCATCGTGCTGTGGTTACTATGCTTGGGAGAGCAGAAGGACCTCCTGTGGGCCTTTGTCCATCACTGACAAGTGAGGGGAAAAAAACATTTTAAAATAGTTTTTTCTTGCAATCTATACATCTGCTAGAAAAACTGCTAGCAGAATGTACAGATGAAATCGTATGCTCCTTCAAAAAAAAAAAAAATTAGAACAAAAAGTGACTACTGGTATCCTTTAATCTATGAAATGTTTTAAATAATCCATTCTGGTTTTCTACCCTTGCTTTTGTGTCTTTTTAAAACATATATTAAGACATGTTTGTGTTAAAGGGATTCTTCCATAACATAGTATTATTGTGCATCTGAAATTATTTTACTTGTCATTTTTATTTCAAGTTACTTTTTATTTTTTTTATTTCAAATTGCCTGCTTTCCCCTGTAAAATGTACGTCATATGAAATGTAACATTTCAAATAAAATGTATTGCATAGGGGCTCAAAACATAAATGTTAATGCAAATACTGAACATGAACATATTTTTTTTTTTATTAAAAAAAGTTGTCAAAACTTATTTCACCAAGATATCTACTACCTTGTGTAAATCCTAAACTCCACTTTGTTCAACAAAGAACTAACATATCAATCCCTTCCACTTGTCTTTATAGAGAAAGTCTCAATTTTCTGTAATTAATTGTAGAAACGATCTAATCATCTAATTCATTAATTATTTACATCCCTCAGTCTGCTTCAAATTTAATAAGTTTACCATACTTCACTGACCACTTTGTGTAAAGGTGTTCCTAAGGCAAATTTAGAAACTCATAGTGTTTTCTTTTGTGCCTCTGCCACTCATCACTTTAGACTGTAAGTTTGTTTAGTTAGGATGATCTTCAACTACTGATCCCGCATGTCGAACATGTTTTGTTAGAATCATTGTTTGTCTTGTATACCTTTGCTGTGGAATGTTTTAGCACTTTATAAATTATCGTAATTTTAGTTTTAGTTCACTTTGACACTGAATGAGAGAATAAAAAGAAGATATATTTCATATTGCATCAGGACACTGTAACGAAAAATTCACAATATAACAATTATAATTATTAGGCCTATTAAACCACCTAGATTTAAGACACCATCCAAATAATCCAAATAAAAACTTCTCTGCCTCCCCTGAATCTGTCCGCAGACCACAACTGATAAGTTCATATGACGTAGGATAATGTGATAAGTGATGTACCGCCATAGAGCAAGAGTGGGCCTCCTCATTTATACATGGATTACGTGCTTGGTGGATCTGGAGTTTGGGTTGATGGGCTCAGACCTGCCTGCCCCTGTTCTACATTTGGCATCCAAAAAAATACCGGCCCTCCTTAGGATGGATTGCCCAGCCATTCTTAACTCCACTGAATTATAAAATAGAGTGAAAGCAAAACTCACCCGGATATCCACCCCTTCCACAAAGACCTCCATATTGTGGAACAGAGAATTTTCACCTGACACAGTGGTGGCTAGAGATGTTTCCTGGTTGGAGATAGCGGAACTATAGAATATAAACATCTCTACAGCAATTCTGTTTTAGTCACATTTGATGACTTGTTTCAGGGTAATCCACTCCAACCAAAAGATTTTTTTCAGGTAACTACAAGTTGAGGACTATGCCCAGAGACAAAGTCTACAAGGCCGCAACACAGAGTGAGTCCTCAATTTTAAAGTAGTGTTTATACATATCTTATAATAATGAATACAATGTATTGATTCCGGGGGCAGGGCCTGCTTCACACAAGCTCCTGCACAATCCTGGCAAAATGAGCAAAAACAGGCTCATACAAGTGACACAAACCGCAGTCTTGAACTCCCACTGGCCACCCACAACAAGGGGCACACAGCGGGACGTTCTGTTACCTGACTGGAGCCAGATGGAACCATGACCGGTAATGCTGCCTGGTACACGCTGGGCAGGGGAGGTGGCCGCTACCCTGACTTGGAGGCGCGCCAAGGCTGCTCGCCGCACAGACAAGCCCTGTTTCCCCCACCCCACCACCCCCCCGGACCGGCGGGGTTGATCCCGGTCCACCTAGGGGTAGCTGTCCCGGGTGTGCTAAGAAGTGGAATATCGCCCACGAAAACTAACAGAGGCCTACCTACAATGGCGGACACGACAGGTGCCGCCGATCCAATCGATGCCACGCAACTTGTCCTCACACGACTGAACCACCACTTCGAGGCATTCTGGAGGAAGCTAGAGGACAGGCTGAGTCAGCCTGCCCCACCTCAGGCCCCTACTCCCTCAAAGCTACCAGCACCCATCGACTCCCGTCAAGCGGCTCATACAGCACCCAAGACCACCCGAGCGGGACACCAACACAGACATGCCTACCCAAACCGCCGCCGCTGCGCGGCACAACGATCCGGCAAAGAATGACCCCACGTACCCAAATCACCCATGCTCAAGGGTCACACACTGCAGCACCTCTCACAGGCATGGAGAAAACATAAGGAACCCGCCCCAACTTATGGACCTAGCCGCAGGCCTTACCATGCATCGTCACCCTTGATAACAAGGCCCTCACACTAGGGATGGAAGGAGGCTGGACCACACGCAGAGGTGCAGGGTACAGTCATCCGACACCAACCACACGCGATGACTCACGCACCACACCGAGGATCCAAAACACTAACTATCTGAGCCTACCGGGCCGCATGGCCTCCCTGCGCCTCACTTCGCCCCCACCACGCAAAACCTGCATCCCTGTGGCATTCCCCACCGACAACCTCATCATCTCCCAAACCTGCCCGCTGAAACTGCCGCCCCGGGGAATTGGCTGAGTGGAACGTGGACTCGCAGACCGGCAGGTGAGAGTTGCTGGAGAAAACGGAGACCATGCAGAACTGAGCCCACCAAACAGTGTTTACTACCTTTTTCACAGAGGACTTACTCATTCACTCACCTCCAGAGCAGCAAAGTGTCCCACTGTTAACCCCAAGATGGTGCCTTCTCTGAGCACATACCTTTAAGCTACCACACACAGAGACATCACACTACTCACTCACATTTGGCTAATAACCTGAAACAAACTACAAAATCCTCACACAACACACTCCATCTCACCATGGAAGCTAATTCACACCGTACAGCTTGTACATGCATACGTTTCTCGATGTTTTAGTTAACACCCTCATATCTGGCGAGCCCACATTGTTAAATACATCATCCCTGCTAAGACTAGACATGAGTATTCAGATCTTTGAATGTTGATAAGCCTGTTGTATATCTTGCTATTGATCACTTTACTTTTTTTGATTTACTTTTTCTCGAGCACCGAGGTATACAAGATTATCTTTAACTTGAGTCAAGATCGGAAAATGATGTTAATAGCCAGAACGCATTGTTAAGAGAGTTTTACCTCGCATGACTAGTTATCACCTAATTTTCTTGCTCACCTTGTACCGCACTATGCTATGACATGCATGCTCATCCTGACAACTTAAAGGACCACTCTAGTGCCAGGAAAGCATACTCGTTTTCCTGGCACTAGAGTGCCCTGAGGGTGCCCCCACCCTCAGGGACCCCCTCCCGCCCGGCTCTGGAAAGGGGAAAGGGGTAAAAACGTACCTTTTTCCAGCGCTGGGCGGGGAGCTCTCCTCCTCCTCTCCGCCTCCGTTCCTCCCCGTCGGCTGAATGCGCACGCGCGGCAAGAGCTGCGCGCGCATTCAGCCGGTCACATAGGAAAGCATTCATAATGCTTTCCTATGGACGCTTGCGTGCTCTCACTGTGATTTTCACAGTGAGAATCACGCAAGCGCCTCTAGCGGCTGTCAGTGAGACAGCCACTAGAGGATTAGGGGGAAGGCTTAACTAATTGATAAACATAGCAGTTTCTCTGAAACTGCTATGTTTATAAAACAATTAGTTAACCCTAGCTGGACCTGGCACCCAGACCACTTCATTAAGCTGAAGTGGTCTGGGTGCCTAGAGTGGTCCTTTAACATAAAAACTGTGCAATGTCTTCAATGCCATACTGTTAATATCGTGTGTACATCGTTTAGTTTGCTTCTGTTGTTGTGGCAAAGCAAACCCATTTGTTAATCACATGCACAAACAAAATAACGAATTTAAAAAAAAAAAAAAACAATATATTGATTCATTTTAAAAAAGTATAGCTTAGGCAGATGTTCAATTTTTTTTTACCTTAGTTTAAGAGTATTGTTACTAAAAATAAGTAAATCTGTTGCTCTTAAAATCCTTTTCGAATTCCGTTCTAATTTGTATTGCACACCTCGTGCAGCTGACTTTCTTCTAATATTGCATGCGGTGGTGAAAAGCTAAGGAGGAAACGTGATAGCTACGTCTTCCCAATTATAGTACTATAACTGCTTAGGAACCTTTCAGGTTCTCCGTTGGTAACTGAGATTCAATCCTCTGCCAGACTGCAATAAAAAGGATTGCTTTACACCCTGTTACAATATATTGCAGTGTGCATCTGGTATTCCCAGCATAGGTTAATCTGTTTCTGCACACTCCTCAGGTGTTTAGTGTCATGCTGCTGTTTGTCACTATGTCATGATTGGTTATCATGGTGGCCCTGCCGTATATCAGACATGAAGACAATAGGCCACGTTGATAATTCTCTATTCTATCAAACACCTGTGACTTCATGATACCTTAGCAGTCGGAAAGGTTTAAAGGGACAGTGTAAGTGTAAGAAAGAGTTGAGGTATTATCTGGGGTTCACTGGGCACTGATCCCTGCCTTATCTGCAGCTGAGATCTGAGCTAATCCCGACTATAAAGGGCTTAACTCAGGAGAGCTAAGGGCTCTCTTGAATGCTGCAGTAGAGCCGGGCAGTGGTAAGAATTAGAGTAGAGGGGAGGCAGTGGTAAGAAGTCAAATCTCTCTAAAAAAGTTCAACTTCCTAAAACGGCGGTGCACAAGGTCAACCCTGGCGCCATAAATATTACATGGCACTGTAGTGGTTGTGGTGCATTGAGTGTTCCTTCAACAGAGTTGATGTATGCTAGGATTCAATAATATGATGGTTTTAAACACATTTTATAGTGTTTAAGTGTAAAATGTTTGTATATGTTCTTCTGTATTGACTACAACAATAGCATAACAAGGCTTTTATCTTAAAGTAACAGGTGCACTACACACCAGGAGCTGCAGACAGGATAACCTACAACAAGCCAAATGACCATAACTTGGGACTCTCACGATTTGTGTAGTGTCTATGTGTGCAGTAAGTCATCAGACATGGCTTGTCCATATGGGCAGATTATACTGCCATTATCACATATTTAATAATAAAAGAACCATAACAGATTAATAGTGGCATCATTCATTAAACACCATATGATATACTGCATATACTGCTGCATTTAATATTTTTGTTGTTAATCTTTGCTTTATTGAGCATGTCAAATAGGACAGAGACGAGTATAAAGAAATACAACAAATGACGATAGGTAAATTATGTCAAGATAATAGATAGACTTGTGTAATTATTTTGATGAAACACAGTATCCTAGCAGTAGGTACAGAACCCGAGGACATAGCCCGTCAGTGACCTCTGCTGACATTAGTTATCAGTAGATACAGTAGATCACTCAACACATACACAATTGACACACATAGATATGTAAAGTGATAGAAAAGTAAAATGATCCTGTTAAAGCAGGTAAGTAAATAGGCCTGTATACCTACCAAATATACAGCGACAACAGAGCGCCTATACACAGAACTAGTATATATATATATATATATAATGGAAACATTTTGCTGTACTGGTAGATGTGCCCCTTTAAAATATTTAACATATTTCATATGCTTGTTTTTTTTTCCTTCTCTGTTAGGTTTCTGGTTTTCCTCTCCATTTGGCTGCCATGGCCTCCAGAAGTTTCAATGTTTAGGTGTTGGAAATGTAATGGGCAAAGAGATCATGCTTCTGGATTGAATCAGAGCAATGATTCTGCACATTTATAACCCTCTAGTCAAGAAAAGTTTCCATCTTTAATAAAGTCCGTGTGCGTAATAACATGTGAGAGGAGGAGGAGGCATCGGGACCAAAGAAGGGGTCAGCCTTTCATAATAATCTCAGCCCCTTATTAATCGGTGCAGTTTTCTACAGGTTTAATAATATATTATCACTAGTTAGTTAGCAACCAGTAATCAGTGCAATAGGACAACAAACTATTTTAACATTTTCTTTGTTTTTCTTATTTTTCTTAAACAGTCACACTCATGATCTTTATGATCCCCAAAATAGCTGGACCATAATGACTTGGGGAATCTTACCCCCGTTACCCCCCATTAGATTATCTAGAAGTATTGGTCCATCCAACACACCCCTGCTGCAGTTCCTATGGCAATGTCCTGTTTAAACTGGCTGATTGTCACACAAACCATCTATTTTTAAAGCAGGGTTACCCTCTTCCAATTTTCTGGAATAGTTCCGAGTTACAACCAGGATTTTGGAAATCTGACAAGTGAAATGCTGGCATGGTTCTTTAAAATTTTAATATGATGTTTAATATGATATATAACATTCCCAGGCTGCCAAGCAGAAATTACATGTAATTATTTGCAACAGTTTGTTTCAAATACGATTATGGAAATTCAAACAGATCTTGTAGTGAAAGGTAAGATACTGGCTGGATAAGATCAAGAGAGGTCTTGACAGCTGTTTGTGTAAGGGAGACGGGCACACTATATGAAATATATAGAGCTTAGCTAATATAAAGCAACAGATAGAGAGAGGGCGATAGAGACAGAGAGATATTTTGCAGAGCAACTTAATGCAAGGGATGACATCTGGCAGTAGATTTTAGGAGTCAATCTGATTATTATAACTCTCAAGGAAGGGTTCCTTTTTAAAAGGCTATATAAAGACACACTCGAGGGATTATGCACTAAGTGCAGAATTGTAGTGAATTTAAATCCTACATGTAAAATATAGGCAATAACATCTGATTTGGAAAAAAATCCTTCAACTCAGCTACAGTCACAGTTTGGCTATTGTAACCTAACTTTTACAATTCAGATTTCAATTCTCTAGAATAGTGGATAAAGTCCATGGTGTGATTTTGATAAATAAATGTGCAAATGTAAGATAACCTAGCAATGAGCCATCTATCTATCCACCCATCCATTTATCCATCCGTCTGTCTGTCTATCTATCTACCCTGCCTAGGATTGTCCGTCCATCCATCCGTCTATCTCTCTATCTAACAAGGTTTCAATGTCAATGTCAAACTGAGTACAGAATTTAGTACATCTGCATTCAATACATGTTTACTCCATAAAAAGAGTTATTTATTAGAAAAATAGCACTATTCTCAGTTAAAAGGGGGTTTATTTTAAAGGTACCTTTAAAATTCCATTACAGTTGGTACTTGGGAGAAAAACTTTAGTGAAACTGAGCTGTGATCATACTTGAGAGTTTTCTAGATCAGCCCATTAAAAGGCATCAGGGTGTTTTAATTCTGCAAGAGAGGATGCAGTGTTTAGCGAAGGGGATTTATACAACCATTTTATAAGGCTAGACAGATGAACAGATTTACACAGGCATGGACAGACAGACAATACACACTTTGCACCTTGGGTCTTATCTGGCACTTAAATGCTTTACCAATCCATCTTACGCAAGATGCTACTAAGGACTTTGTCCATGCTCTAGTAATTACCCACATGGATTATTGTAACCCTCCCCTAATTGGTCTTCCCAAAAGCCGTAATGCCCCCCTACAGTCTGTAATGAATGCTGCTGCCAGAATGATTTTCCTCTCTAGTCGGTCTTCTCACACCACACCCCTCTGTCAGTCCTTATATTGGCTTCCTGTATCCTATTGGAGTCAATTTAAAGTGCTAACCCATACCTATAAAGCATTGAACAATTCTAGCCCATCTTATATTTCTTCACAGATCCACAGGTATGCCCCTTCTCAGTCTCTCTGCTCTGCCCATGACCTTCTCCTGTCCGCTGCTCGCACCCGTCCGGCCAACTCATGCTTGCAGGACTTCTTGCGGGCGGCTCCCTTCCTATGGAATAGCCTGCCTACCGCCATCAGACTCTCCCCTAGTCTTCAATCGTTTAAGAAGTGCCTTAAAAGCCATCTCTTTAGGAAAGCTTGTGGCCTCCCTGAGTAACCTCTACCTCACATACCTGTCTCTTGCTCTCTCCTAAAGGGCAGCACTCTATTCTCTCCTCCAGCTCTTGTTCACTCCACCTTGTTTGATTGCTATTTCCTGTCCTAATGTGTTTTATACCCCACCTCCTATAGACTGTAATCTCGTTTGAGCAGGGTCTTCTTCAACCTATCGTTCCTGTATGTTTTCTTGTAATTGTCCTATTTATAGTTAAATTCCCCCTCTCATAATATTGTAAAGCGCTACGGAATCTGTTAGTGCTATATAAATGGCGATAATAATAATAACAAACAGTGGAAGGAAATCCAGTATAAAACACAATAATCACTCAATTCTGCTATTTTCCTTAAGGAAAACTGGAGTATTGGTTGAGTTTTGCTTAATAATTTCTGGATTTCTCCACCAGTTTTCTGAACACCTGCTGTTAAAATAAACCTCAACACACTAGGACAGGAAGTCAGTCTGTGAGCATCCGAAGGTCTCTGCAGCGTAATGAGGTCAGTGTCACACGGCCCGCTTTCTCTTAAACATGTTATTAAACTATTAACTCTCTAAATGGCCAGCATTGCTCCTGTGCTTCATTTAACGCATGCCTTTCAGGATGAATTTAGAAGATATGGTTTAAATGTCAATAATCCCCCTTTAGGATGCAAATTGTCTTGTCTCTATCTCCTTATGTGAGGTACTTGATTTCATAAACTCAGAATGCTATAAAGTCACCAGGACTCTACAACACCCAACGACAACCTTTTAAAAACACAGGGGATAAAAACGTCAGTCACACTGGGATATCAATTCTAAACACTGGCAACAAACCATGTCATTGGAAAAAGGTTTTAAAATGCCTTACTGCTAAATTAGGTAACAATGTTCTACTCATAAGTAACTTTTGGTTTTTCATATTCAGACACCAAAACTACATGTAAGATTTTATTACTTTTAGCTTAACTAATTAGCTGCACTTTTATAAGTTCCCATATTCTACCATTTTAGGGAGAGAGAAATAAAACTGCCTCTTGCTCCCACCTCCCTCATTCTAAAATAATGTATTTTCTGATTCCTGTACTTGAGTACAACTCCCTATCTGTACCTCTCCTCTAACCTGCAGTGTACAAGAAGACAATTGAACATGTCATCAGGACACAAAGCTTTGTGAGACTTGTAGTTCCGCTAATATCTTTTAGTAGAACTGGACTAGCTAGTCCTAGAACCTCCTCTTCAAGCATAGCTGACGATAAGCAGACAGAATTTAGATTTCTGCTTATCAGATGCTCCCTCTACACTTGTAGTGGTGGGTTAAACATACTTAACTCTTTAGTTTGCATAGACTAAAATGAGAGGCTTCTGACTGTCAAAGTTACTTACTGTTGAAGGGAGATCTCAAGGGTAATTATGTAATGTTGGGGTATTTATACATAATTAAGGAAGGTTGAAAGTCACTATTGGCAATGTACCTTAATATATCATTGAGCAATCTTAAATAATGAATTAAAAAAGTATCATTTTATTATTTTGAAGAGGCTCTTTTGCTCATGTTTTATTATATTACCTGTAAAATGCATTTAAAAAGACAGGTTGGTTTTAGACTAGATGTCTCCTTTTACGTCATGCCTTTAGTGGATACACTATATAAAACAGAACCCTATCAAATATCCTGGGATCACTATCCTAAAAGCTAGCTGGGAGACTGCCATGCCCCCCTAGTTTTAACCCTGCAAGTGAAAGGCAATGTTTACATTGCAGGGTTTAAATGCCTCCTGCGGCTGTTATACTGACAGCCACCAGAGGGCGCTTCTGCAGAAATCGCCAAGTAAAAGTCACCTATTTCTTTCAGATGGTCGCATGGAGACTGATTGGTAAAATGCAGTGTTACGGCATGCATGCGCACTAGCCTCCCAATGCTTTCCCAACATCATGATGATCACAGACAAGAAAGTGGGACGGGAACCTAGTAACTGGCGTTGCATGGGGGAAAAGGTAAGTAATAAGGCATTTTAAATCCTTACTGAAAGAGTGCATGTGAGGAAATGTCCGTTCTTTCTTTGCACAATGTTTCAGATATGTCATTAATCAGATATAAGGAGTCAAGTACAAATATATATATATATATATATATACCTGTTTTCATTTTAAATGTAATTTAGAATGCTGCTTGTCAGATTTCAGAAGACTATTACTGAAGTTCTTTGGTCTAATAATGTTAGCACAAAATGGGGGAAAACCCTTAATACTGAAAGGAACTCAATGATCTTCAACTAAATGTCCCACAAAGCACATTCTTAATACAGTATTTAAAACCACTTTTAAATGCCCTGGTCTACTAAAAAGGTAATGGTATGTGCTAAATATAAAAACGGTACTTAGAGCTATTGGTATGTAAAACCTGAATGAGAAATATGTTGTTGAGACGGAAGTGTTATATTATAATGCAAAGCACCAATGCTAAACGGTTAACATTTTCTGTCAACAGCTAGTAGATTTCTATTTTGGGTGTAACTTAAAAATTCTCACATGCTGGCTCTGTAACAAAGTACCACTCTATGTTTCAGTGTAAAATGTTAGAGGTCTTCTAACTAGAGGGATGGCTGTGGTGTCATGTGCCTACTCAGTATTGCGATCAAGCTGTGCAATCCATGCATACCAGGAATTAATATCTACATAAGTCAAATGTGTATGTGTGTATGAATGTGAGTATGTATGTGTGTGAATTTGAGTTTGTGTGTAAATGTGAGTATGTGTGTATGTGTTTATAAATGTTTGTGTGTGTGAATGGGAATGTGTGTGTATGAATGTGTGTGTGTATATGAATGTTTGAGCGTGTGTGCATGATTGTGAGCATGTGTGTGAATGTTTGTGTGAGGTGTAGGTGTGTATATAAATGTGAGTGTGTGTAATGTCAATAACAAAATGTGTTAGGGAATTATAGAGGGATATATATATATGAACTGTAATAAAGATATATATTTTACAGTTCAAGTTGGGGGTTGCCAATATATATTTCTGACCCAGGTCTGGGTATCTCCAACCATAGGGTGAATACGTACAGCAGTCCATGCAGGTGAGAAGTCACACCTCTTACCTTAACTCTGCAAATTAACTAGTTACATTGTAATCTAGGTTGAAACAACTCAAATCCACCAAGTTCAACCTACCTCATATGAGTTTAATAAAAAATAGTTGATGAATTAAAATAATAAAGCAAACTTAAGCAATTTTCAACTGAGTCACAAAAAGGGGAAGGAATCCTTTTTGACTCCAAAATTCCCACTTTGGTCAAATTGCTGTTACCTCGCATATTAACTACTATATCCTTCAATATTCTGTTTGTTCTTTTGTTAAATTAAAAAAAAAAATCTCTACAGAATCTGATAAACCACTACTACGGGTGGAGGATTATAGAAAAACCAAGCCATTATACATTCCCTCTTTGGTTCAATGATAAGTGTGGTGTGAATTGATCAAGACCCCTTTAATTTACAGACCTCAGTGGAATTAATGTCATATCGTTTAGTTTAGCTACCTCAGTAGATTGCAAGTAAACTCACTGCAATAAATGAACGGCTCAGTGAATTATCACAGAGTTTAACATTAGAAATGTAACCCAATTTGGAGCGAACAAGTGCTACATTTTATGGTGAGTTTAATCTAAGCTAGCAACAAATGAGTTTATTTATGAAACTCTGAATTGTAGCAAAGTGAAATCTGAATGGCATATGTTAGCCAAGCTGACTTAAATAATTTTTATAGATCAGCTATTCTAGCAATACATTCTCTCATCCAGATTTGCTTTCACTACAATCCAGAGTTTACTGGATAGATTCTAAAGTAAAAAGCGATCATGAATCTAACACTCACAAGGCATTAGATTCAGTTTTGGCTTGATGTTGACGACATGATGTTTCTTCTGGGGTAGGATAATTAATATCCTGATATTATGATGTCTCTTCTTTAATATGATAGTTCTAATGCTTAATGATTCCTTAATATTATAATTCTTCACCTCAGGCTTTTTCACTTCGGTTCTTAGGTTTGCAGTTCTAGATATTAATGAATGCCTTACTTTCTCGACATAGTTGAAAACTCTGATCACCAAACAGACAGCATAACCTTTATGCATACATTTGCCTTACCTGGTCTTTTTTTCTTTTTTTTTTTTTCTCCTTAAAAACCGTCATCCACTGAAAATCAATCCATTTGCAGGGTTTCATCTTTAAGAAAAAAATAAATCAGATGTTTATTACAAGATATCACTTGGCCATACGAAATATGCAAGTATACTAAATACAGATTCATTATTTATTTTGAATAGGAATAAAAAAACTCATTGCACTGATCTTCATAATTCTGTAACAAATTCTACACTACAATATCGTTTTGCTCCTAGAATTTAAAGAAATACTTTAAAATTGAAACATTGAAAATAAAGATTTATATTTAACTTCTGAGTGTTACTTTTTTTTTTTAAACTTTAATGAAACAAATTGTAATGCATAGATAAGTAGATATTAGGCAAAAGCCACCCTGAATAATAAGGCATATAACTAAGAAAGTAAAGAAAGCAGAGGAAGAGGAAGGAAGAGAAGAGGCGGGGGATGAATGAAAAAGAGGGGAACTATCCACAGGCCCAAGGTTAACCCATAATTGCGTGGGAGGAGTCATGAGACTTTATGAGTAATTGTGATAATGACTTTCAAGCCGGGGCCTAAGGTTTTTTGATAACTCCAAGTGTACCTCTAACTTTAGTTGTCATATCAACAGTGTTGCGTATTGTCATATAGGTTCAGTGCCCCCAATGTTCAATCTTTAAACTTACCTGTTATCCAGTGCCGAGATGGCTTCAAGAGCTGCTGTTTCCATGATGAGATCATCGGGATTGGTAACCTTTGGTCCAATCCAATGTTTCTCATTGAGAAGCATTGTGGGTTAATGGCACATGTGTAGCAATCATTGCACGTCACCAATAAGAATGCCTCTCACAGAGCATTAGAGGTATTTGAGGTCATCATGCTATGAGTGGTGAAGCCGATTGTGAAGACCTCCAAAAAAGTCTTAAGGAGGGATTGCCCATAGTGACAGTTAGACAGTCTCTAGTCGCATGTTCTTAAAGAGATGTAAACATTGCTGTGTTGGCATGTTTTATATTGTTTGAGTAGAAGGACAGCATATACTGTGGGTTATTGCTTAGAGCAGGGATAGGCAACCTTCGGCACTCCAGATGTTGTGGACTACATCCGCCATAATGCTCTTACACCCATAATGCTGACAAAGCATCATGGGAGGTGTTGTCCAAACCATCTGGAGTGCGAAGGTTGCCTATACCTGCCTATACCTGGCTTAGAGTGTCTATTTAATGAATAATCTGGTCAGCAAGTAGATCTATATTGTGCATTTCAGCATACATAGATGTACCCAAGGGTTTGGTGAGTGCAAGTACTCACACCAAATGCAATGAATCTGGGTTTAACATTTCTGTCTCTTAGAGTAGATAATTCCCTAGGGGCAAAGTAATAATAAATAAACATCAGCACAGCACAATATAATAACCACAGAAGCCAGATATAGTGGAAAATATATATTTTGCCATACAATGGCATTATAAACTACACAGTAGACACATTAAGCAACAGTGGAAAGCCATGTTCATGCGACATGTCTAAGGAAGACAGCCCTTGTTATAACACATAGGTTGGGGTATAACCTGTATTATTAGTGACATCATTTATACATAAAATGCCAATAGATGCCAAACTGCACAGTTCGAATAGTATAAAGACATATTTTTATTATTATGGTAGATAGTGCGAGGAGTCCCCCATATTAGATAGAGCAACATTCCATTGAAATCCGATACGGAACTTTTAATAATGGATCAAACACACTCATTCTGTTTGTCATTCTCATTACCAAAAATAAAAGACTAACTGATCCTTTTGTAGCAACAATGCAACACAGATACTCATCTGGCCAGCCTGGTGAGCCAAAATTTAGATAGATCTATTAACTTGGCTGAATAAAACATTGCTTTGTTATCGTTTTAATCTCCCGGTGGGGATTAGAAGCAACTACCAAAAAGTAGCTGATGTATTAAATAATGGAAAATAAGTCTCTCTCTCTCTCTGTTTGTGTCTGTGTATGCGTGCCTGTGTATGTGAGTGTATAAATGTGTGTATGCTTTTATATATATATTTTTCTTTTTATTCCTTACATAATCTTTAAACGTGTATATATGTTTATTTCTACAAATCAGAATAAATATTAATGCAGCACAAAAGATAGCTTTCAGTTCAGGAAGCAACTGTTCTGTGTGAGCATACGAAACACAATATATTTACGCCAGACTTGGTGATCAAAGCCACAAACATTTTACTGTAAAAAGACAAAGTTGTATTTACCGTATACCTGGCAGCTGTGGGCTACTGTGCGTCTATTTTCATGCACTACTAATCCTCGGGACAAAACAACATTTTCTGAGATTTAACTGTGACAAGAAGAGCAAATAGAAGGAAGCCAGATATGTATAAAGTATAATCTAACTGTAGCGGGCTGTGTAGGGCAATGTTTTATGGGTTTTTTCCCAGTGACTAAGAAAGAGATCAGTGAAAAGGCAGAGGAGTGATATGATGCTGTATATATTTGTTAACCACAACTAATGGAGTCAATGAACACTGATGGCTTGATCGAAGGACAAGCAGAGAGAGTCTTCCTACTTACATCCTTCTAAACATAAAACAGTCAGCCCACATTAACATAAAGAATATAAATTCTATGTGTGTTTGTGAGCTGGTGCCTTTTAAGAAAGGGATATAGTTTTTGCTAAACTGAAAACATAATTAGTCCATCAAGCTGTACTGCATTGGGACTGGGACGAGTTGTCTGTTTAACAGTGAAATTTAGTATGAAATATCTCATTTACAAACATAGATAAGATTTTTTCAAACTTAGTAATTTTGATTGAAATTTTAAATGAAAGTTCTCGAGTCACCACAACACGATGGTTAGCGAATATATCCCTCTAAAACACATTGTAACTGCTGTTGTGCAAAAGGGTGGCTTTGCTAAACAGAGAAAAATGGTTTCTGAATCGTTTTTAGCTGCTCTGACTACACATGGGTTTATTTACTAAATAGACGTGGTGGAGATATGTCAACCAACCTGCGCTATTTATACTACAATAGCTGAATTGAAAAATAAAATTAAAATAATTCCTTGTTGTAAAAGTTGTACATCTGTTGTCAACATAACTTAAGTACATGGTTATTCACAGAAGTGTGAACTGTCTCAAATTCTAAGTGGATTCAATATGATTTACAAATTATCGAAATAGGCAAACTGAAAAAAATAGCTGGGTTAATGAATGTTTCCATGTTGATTTGAGGCCTAAAAGTTGAAATTCACTTTTAGTTCATTTTAATTTACCAACAAATCACACTTCAATGAATAATCGTGTGTATGTTTAGTGAAAAGACCCTCAGTAAATATCTCATTAAATCACGATCTCACTAAATCACTCACCATATTGAATTATGGAATCTCCAAAATGGCACGGCAGTCATGATTGCTCTTAGATTGCCATACCCGCAAAATCACTGAGCTTAGAGCTGTTTATCTATGCATTTGTTCGCATCACCATAGGAATGAATATAGATTTAGCACACATTAAGATTATGTCTATTATGCACTGATGAAAATTATAAAGCACCATGGTAGGTAATCATTGTCGTCTTTCTATAAAAGTATCAGGCTTCTTAAGTTGAAGTTAGTGCTTCTTTTCCTGTTATTTTTTAAGTTAATATGTATTATACATATATTGTGATATTTTATTGCTTTGTTGGTATATATATTATCCGTCGCATGTTTAACTATAGGGATCTATAAATATAGGGTTTAAATATACAGATGTAATTGCTAAAAGCTGTGGTACATTGAATACAGACTTAAAAAATTTAGGTTAAAAATTACCAAAATGGTTAGAAAGTATCTCTAACTGTGCTAAAGAGGTGGTTTGAATTATTCCAGCTTGCTACTCATTCTATAGTAAACATAATCAAATCAACAACGCAGAATAGAATTTTTTCTTAATGTGTTTGACGTATTATGTTGACTGACTTCATTTTTTTTACAGCGCTTTAAAACGTTAAAAAAGGGGATATCGTACAATTAATTGACATGCAAAATAATACTGAATAGACTCAAGGTGAAGAAGGCCCTGTTCAATTCACTGTTTAGGGAATAGATCCCTTATCTTAAAACGTAATTCCTAAACCGTGTCTTGGGTTTGAGTTCCTATAAATCCACTGAGTGCCAGCAAGATCAATTTACAGTCCTACAGAGAAAAGCATTGGGAAAAAATAAAACAGTTTTACATTGACGAGGCAAAAACTTGCCTACCTCATCATTACAATCAAGTTCAATATCAATAAAATAGCCCCAGCGTTTTCCAGCGACAAAAGAGTAATAACTTCTCTTGGGCGGAATGTAATGTAATCATTTTAGAAATGCCGGGGGTTCTTTTTCAGGTAGTCAATGATACGGGACAGCTATAAAACAGTCTGTCCCGGTGCAAGCCGATGCTCTAACAAGTCCATAGTAATGTGCTTAAATCCTATAGTCTTACTAAACTATAAAAGCAAAGAAACAGCAGGGATTAAATGTCATTTTCCCCACTCTGAAGGCGTAATAAAACAATATACTATGTACTTTGTGTGGATTACATTTCGTATCTCTGCAGGATCGGTCTCCATAAAGTCCGGACAATGAGGCTATTTATATGTTTGCAGTTTAGCAGCCGGTATGGGGCTGTACAGCTATAATCCAACTCACGGTTGCCAGGAGCAAAATTGTGACACTAGAAAGCTATTTAACTTTATCTAGGCTATCGGGGCTAGCCACTTAAGTGAGAATTCAAAGAGAATTTCAAATTTAAGGTTAAAACAGCTGAACTGAAAAAATGATTGTAGTCAACTATGCTTTAATTTGATCTAATTTGGCCTTAAATGTAACATTCACTTTGAATTCTCACTTTAGTGAATACAAAACACGGTATGTCTATCTTTGTCTCTTTTTGGAAATTTCACTGAATTGTATTCCATTTTGTGTATCAAAACAAGGCACATTGCTACGGTGAATTGAATATACTTAGTTAACTTATCTGTGTCTTGAAAGTGCTTTATAGGCACAACAAGGGTTCTTGGATTTGTAGTTCAAACATCTAAAGCACAAGGCTCAGAAACCCAGGTCACAATATAAAGTCCTGCAATATTTTTGGAGTAAAAAGGAAGCACTGCAGAATGGGAAAGATGGGCAGAAGGCTGAATAAGAAGGACCTAACATAACTAACTGTGTCCTGCCTCCGTTTTAGAACCATGACAGTCTTTGTTATAAGCTCTGTCCTCTGCATCTGGCAGAAAGCAAAGAGGAAAAATACACAGAAGAGGAGATATGAAACAACGTTTCTATTTCTTCCCTTCAACAGCAATTTGCCTAGTCTGAACTGGATTACCATGTAATTTGCCAGATATTTAATATACATTTAAATGAAGATTTAACACCTCGTGAAAAAAGGTTAGAAATGATTTTATAAGTGTTTTAAATAATTTATTCAAAATTGTAAATTCCAGAGAAGTGACAGTTGCCCTCTAACATGTATTGGGCTTGGAGTGCACCTTTAAATGTACCAAATTCAGTGCAGTCACCAATGCCCACAAGCCCTCATCTTTTGGCCACCGTAATATACCTTTATAAACATAAATATAATAATAATAGAATACTCAAATCTGACAATTACCTTGAAATAAAATAGGGGAGAATCATCATCGGAAGAACAGGTGCCAATCTGGCACAAAGAGCTAAATATGTAGTAATCACCATGGATACCAATAGAATGTATCTTAGCATTTCGCTCTATGCACCCAAAACAGCATCTGTCTATGTTTGAAATAATATTTTCATCCAATCACATTTTCATCCTGTCTCTATTATTTAACTATATCGGGGAATATTGTATCATTAGTTGTTGAGCTCCGAATTATTCTGCAGATCTGTAAAATGGCGGACAAAACTCAAACAAATAAATCACTACAAACAAATTTAGAAGAGAAGAAACAAGAGGAAACAACATTCCTGTTCAGATGGGAGACAAGCTTTAGCAAGAGATAAATAGCTACTGGGGATTTTAATATTATTCTCAATGGAATGAGCTAGTGGTTTATGACAAAAAAAAAGTTAATTCAATTCTCATTTCTTCTTCATATTGAAAATATAAGTGGGCTTTTCTTTTATAGTAGTACAATTCAATCAATGCATACCTATATATATATACAATATACTCAGCTTAATATAGTTTTATAGTTTATTGGTACCATACCAATAACACTACAGATTGCAGATTCTTTGAGATATGTCAGATATTTAATCTGTAGACCATCGCAGACTACTGCAGTATGGCTTTTCGTCTTTTCTCTTATCCAGCATATTTATATTTAACCATATGTTTATCATTTTATTATCTCACTGGTCTCACTAACAACGTCAGTATAATTTGCTTTTTTTAAAAGCTTGTACACACAGTTCTCGCCATACATTTCAGAGATTTTATAATGATGAGTGTAGGTATAAACATAAAAAATTTAACAATTCACACGGCACAGCCATCTTCCTGTGATCAGATCCATATTAAGGAATTATTTACTAAACCTGTAATTCTAAAAAACTAACAAAAGGACAGCAAATAGTTTTTTTTTTTTTAAATGGCTGTCTTGGGGAAATTCTCCTCATCTATCTTATAAAATCAGGTATTGGTTAAGTGAATAATTCTTCATACTAATAAACAAATAAACAAAAAGTATTCTTCCACAGCAAGGCTTGTTGATTAGACTGGTTTTTAGAACACAGGCAGCTGGAAAGTCAGACGCGATTGGGTACGACTGAAGAATATGTGTAACCATAAGATACCAAATATGACTGCAGTTTGCAAAGTAGATAAAAACAGGGCATGAACTTCAATGTATCTCCTGCATTGTAAACTCATTTGGGTCCTCTTCACCTGACCACATTATCTGTTGACGTTATTTTGCGTAACAATTATTTCCTGTAATATATACATCCCTACTGTGTAAATGGAAAGTGCAGCAGAGTAAGTTGGGGTTATGAAATTGATCATAATGCCCATATATTTAGATAATATAGATATTCATTCACTAAACACTCAGTTCAGTTGACTTGAATCACATTTGCAAAAATGTAAGTCAAAATCTTCTATTTGCAGTTTCCCAACTCGTCTATTTTCACCTGAAATCAGTGTCAACTCACCAAAAGTTCATTATTTAGTGAACAAATCCCACACAGATTTTTAAATGTTTCATGTTTTTGTTCAGACGGTTTTTCCAATTCCATTACGTACAAGGCAACCCATCTGAAGCTACATCCTAGGTCGAGCAAGTTCACATTTGGTAAAAAAAAAATCCCTTCCCTGGAGGAAAGTGACCCTTGGTCCAACTCTTTTTTTCAAATCCATCGCTCAGCGACTGCCAATTCAGACACAGATTCATTGAGTCTTAATGCAAATGAGCAGCTCGAGTCAATTATTCATCTCGAACATTACGATTAACACTTGAAACGCAAGTAGTGACTCACATAGCATAAAACTTTCTCAAGAATTCTGGTTATACAATGTATATAAAGATTTTTCACATCGTGTGCGGTTTTCCCAGTTTGATTCACCTTTTGATCTCATTTACAGATTTTCTGTACATGCAAATACATAAAGGTTCTGGAAAACCTGTCTGAAATCTGCTGGGAACTCTGACAATACAGAGATACAGACGGCTTGACACTGCCTCTTAACTCTAAACCCCGTGTATACACATGCTACAGAATGATGCCAACTGTTCACAAAGCTAATTATGCATTGGCCTGGTTTCGTTTTCACCATGAACACAAAATGTATAGAATATTATTTCCTAATGCTCCAGTGATTATTTCTATCCCTAAACATATAAAAACCAAAACCTTTATTTAATTTTTGTTTTTTTATTCAATGTATTGGGGCTGATAAGTACTATAGTCATTGTTGCTGCCCAGGAGCAGTGAGAGTTTGAGCGACAAGCTTAAATTTGTATGTATGCACCAAAATCAGTCTGTGTGCATTAGGCAGAAAGCAAGAATGTAAAACATGACCCCATCAGTAGAGCAAAGAAACCTTTATCGGGTAATGTATTTTGAGAAGCATAGGAAATGACAGAAGTGCACCCGTTCTGCCATGGGTACCACGGCAGATGTGCGAATAGACAGCATTGCAATTACGGTCTACATTTTGAATTCTATTTTTGTTATTTGTTTTAGTAGTGCTAGATATACAAGCAGCATAGAATATTTTATTTATTTTTTTTAAATGCAAACCGCAACAAAAAACCCTTTTCAGCAGTAGATCGCATTACATCCATAAGCAGAAGCATTTTACACATGAAACGGGTAGTTTTTAAATAACCCAAGTTCATGGTATCTGAACAATTGTAACCATCCGTTCATCCTTTCACTTTGTCCATCCACCCACCTACCTATCTACAACCTACTCATCCATCCGACCGCTATCCCATCCATCCATCATACTGCATCTTCATAAATAGCTCAGAATCTTTCAGAATGATCTGAAGACAAAGAATAATGTATCATTACTAATGAGAATTATCCCCAGAAAATTTCTACAACACATTCCAAAATAAATGAAGAATATTTTTGTAGTACCTGAATAGCAATTTTGGCATACAACTGCAGTTCTGTTTCCCATAAATGCTAGTGTTGCATCTTATAAAACACATTAAAAAAGTTAATTTCTATGACACCTTAAGGATCAGGATCTGTGTTTGGTTTCATTAATTTACTTATGTATGTCAGTGCTTTGTAGTAAAATAGCTAAATGCAAGCATCTATATGTCAATACAGAAGAAAGTTAGGTACCATTAAAAATGACAGACAGACACATAAGTGTTGGTCAGACACATTGCTTTACATGCATTGGGGACACCCCCGGCGCTCAGATAGTTAATAAAACATTTGTTATTTATTTATGCAATAACACGGACTACAGAAAAAGACAACTTTCAGATTACGAGGTGATCAGTAAACCAAGCCTTCCTTAAATGACCTGTAAACATATCTGCCAGGACGCAGGAAAAAAAAAGCATGCATATTAAAATAACAATATCAATTTGTTCTGCTTGTGTTGTAAATCGACAGACGGAAAAGAATTGTATAATAATAATAGCATATAATGCATGAAAGAAAAGCTGCAACTGCAGGAGGCGATTTATTGAAGAATGTCTCCACCTAGAGGGGAATCAGCAGAAATGACACACACTATTAAATGTCTTGTTATGTATGCCAATCTATAGGTGGGGTATCTGGGGCGGACTTCCAAGTGTCACTCACCAGTCGCCACATGCATTGTAAGAACTTTTTCCCTGCACGTACTGAGTTTGTACAATATAGGGAAAAACATGGCGGGAGTGGTGAATTGCAGCCTTATACAAAAGAAACAAAAATCTTAATAGAAAAAAGATAAACCAGGTAGGGGGTCCAACAAATATGAGGTGGGGTGCAGAAAATGTTGGTGACGTCAACAAATGTGAGGTGGGATGGAAGAAAATAATTTATTGAGCTGGAGCATTGAGAACTGCCCTCCATCATTCCGCTACTCCCTTTGTGTTGTGGTGAAGAGCAAAAATATAATATTTTTAGACTAACATGTCACCAATCCTCCTTGACCACTAATAAAAGGACCGAGGGATACCCAGTCTCCTGGATCTAATACCTATGTTACACAGAAATCATCTTTTGGAGAGGATATGTAATTTGTGGCAGAGTTTTGAAATGCTTTGTGGATGGAAACCAGAATGTTAAATGGAAACCTAAATTATACTGGAAATACTATTATTTAATCATTTATTAAATTGGAAACCGTGAAACAATGACAGTATTGGGACATGAATAAATTAACGGGTAATAAAAATTCTGACAGCAGGTTTCACTCTGATCATTTAGTGAATTAACGCCACTATTTAGAAAATAGATACAAAATAAACAAATGCATTTTCCAGAAGTTTGTCTTTCACATTTGGAAAGCTGAACATGTATATTATTGCGTGTTTGTGAGCCTAACCTAGGATTTTTATCTTTCAGGCAACCAAAGGTCATTTGCTCATTTTATTTAGTTATATTTATTAGGCAGCGTACAGAGCTGAATTCACAGCCTAGCTGCTAACTGTAAATACTGTGATCATGCCTTGGTAATCCCCAAACACCAGCACATTGTTTATGATATTATTATATCCACATGCTGACCCTACATTTCTGTAAATACGGTCATATAGAACACGAGTAAACCATAAAAAGAGTTATTCACTAAAGTGAGAAATGCCAGTGATTCCAAATTAATTTCAATATGTTCTAAAATCGCTGACTAGGAAACCTTTTTTTAAAGTCAATTCTGTTTTCATAATAATTAAAGGGAGACTCTGGACCCTTGGGCACTTTAGCTGGACCCTTAAAGCACCCAGCCTTATAAGTGAAGAGTTTGTCCTCTTTTTACATTTTTGAAAAAGTGCAGATTACAGAAGCACTTTTATAAATAAACATTGTTATACCCCCTGTTTTTCAGCCAGACGACTAGTCCTGTTACATCCTGGTTGTTTAGTTTAGTAGAGCTAAAGTCAAGAAGTAGACAATTGCCCAGAGCACCTGCCTTGTGAAGACGTAAAGCTGCATTGGGAAGTCTGTGATTGGACAGATACAGAAAGTCTGTGCGGGGTTAAAAGGGGAAGGCTTGTAAAGGCTGCAGATATGAGATCTCCATTTTTTAAAGTTGTTTTTAGACATGAAAAAAAAAATGAAAAAAATGCATTGGTAAATGCATGTATGTTTTCAGTTGGGGTATATCTACTGAACTAATTTGGGCAGTTGGTGCCCCTTTAAATTCACTCTCAATTCACATTGAATCCCATGCAATTCTCACTTTCATAAATAACCCTGAAAGTTATGCTAAAGATATCATTGAATTTTGACGTTTTTTTTCCCAGGCACTTTGCTGCATCATTTAATAGCTTTAGTAATGTTTTTTACTTTTTAAAATTCCAGCTGATTGTAAATTATTAAGACAATATTCTTCCTACTAAGTTTACCGTAAAAACACCAAATTGTAGTAAACCGAAAACTCACTTGTAATATTCAGGCGAAAGCTATTTATGTTTAAACGTTGCAATTCGCGACAATTTGAAGATTAGTAAATAAATATCAATGTTTAATAAGTAGACGCAAGATTTTTTATATTTGTTGCCGGAAAAAAAAAAAATTACACCATTTCTAATTTTGCCTCAAAGGGTTAACCATATTTTTCTCTAACCCTCTTTCTTATCGTGAAGTCCAAAATGTACTCGGTAATAATAATTACAAATGTTCTTGTATAAAATAATAAACCCATCGTGGCTGTCTTTTTGTCCATTTGTAAAATATTCGGAGTGAAGAACACCTCTGCAGTTTTAATGAAAAAACGTGAGAATGCACAGAAATTAGCAAAGTACTAAAAGTTAAAAAGGCAACATAGTGTAAGCTCATTTGAGCAGGGCCCTCAGCACCTTCCATTCCTGTAAGTCTAGCTAGTCTTGCTGCAAATGTTTGTTTCTTACTCCACCTATTGTACAGTGCTGCGGAATTTGTTGGCGCTTTATACATGATAAAATAGTCAAATAAAACACCTTAGGGCTCTCCTTCCTGCTACATGATTATGTGCAGTGGCCTAGCTGCCCAAGACCTCCCAACACAAGCTTAGTAGGTATGGTAGTGCTAAACTAGCCAACCACTGATAATGCCATATCCCATCTAATTACCCTAATAATTATTATGCACACAGTACCAGACTGTGACAGTACTCTGAATAAGATCTATGCCTACAAAAACTAAACTCGAAAAGAGAAGAAATATCAAGGCACACCACGAGTTTCTTCTAAAAGGCAGCCTTGTTATTTATAAAAAAGACTTCCTTTTAGAAGAAACCTGAGATGTGCCTGAATATCCCTTTGTCTTCCATTTGATGTATTCAGGATGGCCCTCCCTTACTGGTGCACCCTGCACATATTACACTATATGTGATTCTCCTTCTGTTGATAAGTCTTGTGTAAGGTTGGTATTATATTTAGCAATTGTTACAGCCCCATCCCAGGCTGCCTCCTTTGCTAACAATAGTGGCTAATCAAGATTTAGCCACTACAAACAGCAGCTGTACGTAAGTACTTGCACAGCAGAGTATTAGTAATTTGCAGTTTGGTTGGGTAATTCAACTCTGAATCACTAAGAATTCAAAGTGAATTTCAAACTTAAGACTAAACTAGCCAAACTGGAAGCAATAGCTTACTTAGAGAATCCTTCTAGATCAACTATTATTGCTTTTCATTTGAAATTCACTTTGAATTCTCCCTTTAGTAAAAAAAAAAAGTCTGTTGGTGCTCACTACCATTTTCTTGTTATAACAGTCCCCAAGCACGTTCTTTGTCATTTAAAGGGAACTATTGTCACCCAGACCACTTCATCTCATTGAAGTGGCCTGGGTGCAATGTCCCAGTCCCACATAGTCCTGTTTTTGAGAAACTCCAGTCATTACATAGCAGGGCAAAGGCTACCTGTAGTGGCTGTCAATCAGACAGTGAGTAGAGGCACTTCCTGGTGCCTTTAGTGACATTTTGTTGCCTAAATGACGCTGGACGTCCTCACCCTCTGCATGAGGACATCCAATGTCAGTAAAATCCCCATAGGCAGTGCTTTCCTAAGGGGAAGGCTTCATGCCAAGGGAGATCGGCACTCAAAATGGGAAAGTTTTAAAAGGGTACCTGCAGGGATGGAGCGTGAAAGGGGGACTGGGACCATAGGGCTCTATAGTTTAAGGAATACAAGTTTGCATAAATAGACTCCCTTTAAATTATATTCTAGTTTTGACATTGGCCGTGTCCTACATAGCTAAGTTGATCTCTGTCTCCCTTTACCTGCGCTAGTTATTTGATATTATGTATGAGTCTACAATGACTAGTTCAAGACAATGCTGTCTCGTCTGGCAAGGTATAGCAATATCTCCAGCAAATTGACCCTCCCCTGTGGCAATTACATAGGATGCCTGTGACAAATAATGGCCCTAGATATAATTTATAGGTTTAGAAAATTCAGTTTTCTGTGCATTGGTTAAATAATTTATCCCCTTTATAACACACACGCATGCGCAAAAATGGCAAATAGGGGAAAAAAAGGTAAAAATAGGTTTCCTCAAATATGTGATGTTTGCTTAACATGCATTTAAGGTTTTCTTTGCTCAATTATCATTACAGAAATATTGCAATGTAAATATAAACGAGAACATTGAATATAGAGAATATACAGTCATAACATTAAAACTACCATATTGTAATTACTAACTCATAATTTTAAACATTGAAAAACCTCTCACGTCCCACGGAATTATTACCAAAGTGACATCCAAAATATGGGCTCTGCAAAGCAGGTCAGAACATTAACAATAAATCGTAGCTTCATGGAGCAGTTTTAGCATGACCATAAAATAACAAAATACAGATGTTAACACGAGAGTAATAATTATACTCTGAACTCGGCCAAAACCCAGTCATTGCCGTTGAGATAATTAAATCACACTCATCCTTTTTTATGGCAATACTTAACAGATGGAAAATTAAAGAGCAGTACTGAAACAGATCATGAAATATGACTAAAACTACTTATAACTGCATTGTATTATTATATATATAATTAATTTTTTTTAAACATAAGCAATTTAGATTGCATTGTGATACATAGGCACAAAGCAAGCATGAATACAAAAAAATACATAAAAACAGTAAGCATAAATACATGCCAATACAGTAAACATAAATACATACTGCAGCAAAACATACTAATCTAGGACAGTTAGGTATATGGTAATATAATAAGCATAACTTTATACTGATAGAGTATGCATAAATATATACTGATACATGTTGACATGGTACACGCTGACACATGAAGATTTGTGAAGATTTTTCGCACAGGGCGCCTAAAGGCCTAAGGCCGGCCCTGTACATATTAACAAAGTACTCACATATACCTACTGATCCAGTACACAGATAACTACTGATCCAGTACACATATACCTACCGATACAGTACACATATACCTACTGATCCAATACACAGGTACCTACTGATTCAGTACACAGATACCTACTGATACAGTATACATATACCTTCTGATCCAATACACAGGTACCTACTGATCCAATACACAGGTACCTACTGATCCAGTACACAGATACCTGTTCATACAATGCAAATAGATACATATTGATTTGTTTGACATAAGTACATTCTGATACAGTGCACACAGGTACACACTAATACAATATGTATAGATATTTGTCAGGATAGCTACACTTTTCTATCAAACCATGCATGTCAAACTCGCGGCCCACAACTATGTTTGCTGCCCGGCGAGGGAGCGCTTAGTGTAAGCTCTCCCTACTTAGCTCCTCGCGGTGATGCCGGAAGCCAGAATATATGACGTAATTCAGAGGGAGCTGAGCAGGGCTCCCTCGCCGCCTGTCCGCCACCAGCCTGTACGCCCGCCTGTCCAGCGGCTCCACTAGACCCCAGGTAAGAAATTCACCCAGCTCTCCCAAAGGTAGGGAGGCTGGGTGGATTTAAAAAAAAAAGAAATGAGAGTTGGGGGGGAAGGTAGGGGAGGGGAAGGGAGGGAATTGTGTTTTTGTGCATGGGTGTCTGTGTCCATGGCTGTCTGTATGGCTGTGTGTGTATGGCTGTCTGTGTGCATGGCTGTTTGTATGGCTGTCCGTATGGCTGTGTGTGTGTGTATGTGTGTATGGCTGTATGTGTGTTTATTTGGTCCTTGTTTATTTGGTCCTTGTTTATTTGGTCCTTGCTAGCCTTTGAGTTTGACATGCTTGTATTAAACCATTCAAAAAACATACAAAAAAAAACAACTAAACAAAATAGAATTTTATTTCAAGACATGGAGGTTCATATTGTGTATTTCTCTTACTTTACTTAAACACAGCAGCTAAGAGAAAACAATAGAAAAAAATAATAGAAGACAGGTACAAAGTATCTCCATCCCTATTTTTTAAGCTACATGAGCTTCCAGCACACATTAAACACTTGTCTTGATAAGCTCGATTGTGTGGTCCTTTACTAAGAAGCTTCAAGGGGGACGCTTCGACATGATGAGTTTTATGTGCAGAGGTGGCTAGTTCACTGCTTTCCAGCTACTTGTGGGCACAATGACACGTGTAGGATGATCCATTGTTTAGAAAAGTGACATCAGAACAGAAGTCCCCACCTACGTATGTAGTATGTGACTGTCTGTATACTGCCGGTGTAAGCCTTAACGCATTCCACCTCCCACTACGCATCATTGTGTCTCCTACATACAACACCGAGGTATACAAAAACAAAATGACTGTTCCACATCAGGTATATTTCCATGGAATTGTAGGTGGGTCTTTGTTTTTTTAAGAATACAATATGCCTGGGCTTTCCTCTTTATTCCATGGTCTACTTTGTGGGTTAACCCTTTCAACTGATGAATTATATAGTTTCCACAAAGTTACTAAAACTGAAAGTCGTCTCTACATGATGCCAATTACAGAGAGCAGCCTGATTTTAATTGTTGTTTTATGTGAAAATACCCATGGCTTGCTGTATGCGTATTGCTATATATTCAGTCTGCAACCCACAGAGAGAGCTCCCATTCATATAGCAAGAAGCATAGTAAGAACATGCTTTAGAATACATTGTTCTGTCTATTATAGTTTGTGAGTTGTGTAAACACATTAACCATGTGTTTTAAATGCATTTGTAAAAAAAAAAAAAAATTGTAGCATGTGTGGTTTATTAAAGGACCACTCTAGGCACCCAGACCACTTCAGCTTAATGAGGTGGTCTGGGTGCCAGGTCCTTCTAGGGTTAACCCATTTTTTCATAAACATAGCGGTTTCAGAGAAACTGCTATGTTTATGAATGGGTTAAGCCTTCCCCCTATGTCCTCTAGTGGCTGTCTCATTGACAGCCGCTAGAGGCGCTTGCGTGATTCTCACTGTGAAAATCACAGTGAGAGCACGCAAGCGTCCATAGGAAAGCATTATGAATGCTTTCCTATGCGACCGGCTGAATGCGCGCGCAGCTCTTGCCGCGCGTGCGCATTCAGCCGACGGGGAGGAGAAGAGGAGGATCGGAGGAGGAGAGCAGGAGGAGATCTCTCCGCCCAGCGCTGGAAAAAGGTAAGATTTAACCCCTTTCCCCTTTCCAGAGCCGGGCGGGAGGGGGTCCCTGAGGGTGGGGGCACCCTCAGGGCACTCTAGTGCCAGGAAAACGAGTATGCTTTCCTGGCACTAGAGTGGTCCTTTAATTCAACATTAAATTAACCCTAAAATAGTAAAGTGTTCTGCTGTAATAGAAAAAATATATATATAAAGTAGAATAAAATAAATAGTATATATATATATATATATATATACATATATATATATATATATATATACATATATATATATATACACACACATATATATATATATATATACACACATATATATACACACATATACATAAGTCTGTCGCCCACCCTATGTGTCCCCTATTAAGGGTAAATGAGTGTGTAGGGGTTCAGAAAAATACTCCTCTGTCTCATTAGAGATGTTAACCTTTAGTTGAATACAGCAAGGTGAATTGTTAGTGTAGGACTCATCTAAGAACTTTTGCCTTGACGTGGCAGGTGAGCTTACACTTAAATGGCCATTGGAATGATAATAAATAACTTCCTGTTATTTAAATGTGCACAGGGATTTGGGGTAGTAACTTTTTTCTTTGTTTTTTCTTGTATGTATTGGGGCTGATGTATGCAGGCCAGGAGTAGTGGGAGTTTGAGTGCAGGGTTTAATTCTGTATGTTTGTCAATTATTTATTCATTGGTATAAATTCCAGGGAAGTGACAGTTGTGCTGTAATTATTACAAAAGCAGGTCTGTTCACTAAATTGTGAACTGCTGGCAATTCAATAAAAATTCAAAATGAATTTCAAATTTGAGACCAAAAGAGACAAACTGAAAACAGCTGACTAATTTTTCTAATTGGGTGTAACATTATAAATGTACTTTGAGTTCATTCTGAATTCACCAGGCATTTCACACTTTAGTGAAAAACCCTGAAAAAAGTTTTAATCCTGTTTTACACTCAAAGCAGTTCTGATTTCTATAAAAGAGCAGAGTATAAAAGCTGAGGAAATGATGTCACTGTATATAAACATTACATTTGCTGATGACTAGTGATAAGTCCAGCACTGTCTGCTGCCCTTTATCACACCGCCAGTATAGAGAGAGAGGAAAGGAAGGAAATCGTGAGGATATTGTTTTATTATTACCAGGAAATATCAATTCAAGATCTGTAGAGCATGACGCGTAACGTGTGTCACACAAAGCACATTTCCAAATGAAATGGTCACATTTCAGTGTCATGAATGTTATCAATTTCTTAACTGACTGATCTGTAAGAAGAAATGTGTCAGTATAAACCCAGCCGTAGTACAGGGTGCTGTCAAAATTCAGTATTTGTGTTCCAAATACTGAGAGACATTTAGAATTAGGAGTAAGAGAAGTTTTGGAGACCCCCATAGAGTAGGGGTAGAAGCCAGTAGCCTCTAAGCGCCCTAATGTTTCTTCACTATAAAACCCAGTTTATTATTTTTGCTCCCTCACTGCGCACACGTGGGCGAGAAAGAGAAAGTATACTGTCTAAGTCCTGGGAACCCCCATGGAATTATATTTATCACTAATTCATTCCATTCTGGGGGTGGTAGGAGAGATCAAGCCTTAGGCCGCAAACCCTTTTTATCAATAACAATTAACTACTATGGGTGTCACTTTGCAGGACCACCTGCTGTTTAACAGGGTTATGAAAGGCAAACTGTAGTATATCCTTTGTACAATTATTTTAGCTGGGGCAGGCTATTTTCATTGATCTGCAGAAACTAATTATCTCTCATCTGTACTGTGATGGAGCCAGTGGGACCAGAAATGCCTTAGCTAAAAATACCACTTTACTAATAATCTATGACTGTGAATTTAAATGCACTAGTCCGGAGTTTAAAATAAGATTGGACAACACAGGTCCTACATAATTGAGATAGCCAATATAGGTTTAGGAACATGTATTTTCTGGTTCATATGGGTTTATCTCTTACTTACATTATTTGTATGACATTCTCCTGGATAAAAAGTACATTTTATGTCCTCCTTTCTGCCTCTTGTATGTTCAATTCTAAAGTAATTTTTGGAATTTAGGATGATTTGTGTACATTTAATGATCCTCCTTTTCTCTCTCTATTGGTTACTTGTCACATGATATGTGAATAAAATCAACATTTAGTAGCTGTCCTATAACCACCATCAATCGTCTTTGTTTAGTGTCACGGATGGAACTCAGAATCACAAATCAAACAAAACACTTTCATACATTGTCATTTACGAAACGTGCTGCAAAATTCTTATAATATAATTTATATATAAATATGAATCAAATAATTGTCCTTTTATATATATTTATATAAATATTTTTTTAAAAATAAAACATTAAGTAAAAAAGTAGTTTTAGACTTCTATGACGACTATGAGTGCAATTTCTAATTTACTATTCTCCGAATTGTAGCGAATCTCAATTGTAGCGAAATCTCAATATGCAGAATTAATGCTTAAGTAGCCAAGTAATCTGTGACTATAAACTGTGTTGTAGATTTATGGCCCTCAGTTTAAGGAAGTGATGGATTTGGAAACCATAATCTGCTGGCCCATTAAACTGCATGAACATAGATTCAGACTGTGGTGAGCAAGTAATTGCTAAGCATTGACTTGGAAATTACAAATGTTAGGCCTAAGAGCCTAGAAAATATAATTCAGTGGGTGAAATTTTCATGTTCAACTGTTTCGGTCTTACATTTGCAATTATTTTGTCTAAATCTCTGTTATCCTAATTAAGCACCACTTGTGTGGGTCGGTTATGGAGATTATCCCAAAATATTGGAGATTTGATGCATCCTAATGGCATGCAGAATGGGATTTAAAAAAAATCTTAGTTCCTTTCTGTAATGTAGGCTAATGGTCGGGGCTTTCAAAACGTACAGAGTTATTCACTAAAATGAGAATTCTTGGAAATTCAAAGTGACTTTAAAGGGACACTATAATCACCAGAACAACTACAGCTTAATGTAGTTGTTCTGGTGAGTAGAATCATTCCCTTCAGGGTTTTTGCAATAAACACTGTCTTTTCAGAGAAAATGCAGTGTTAATATTACAGCCTAGGAATACCTCCACTGACCGCTCCTCAGAGGTGCTTCCTGGGGCAGTGCTGCATGGAGACACTGAACTTTCCTCATGGAGATGCACTGATTCAATCAATCTCTATGAGGAGATGATGATTGGCGAGGGCTGCATTTGGCTCCACCCCTTTGGCTGAGATCATTGATAATCTCAGCCAATCCAATTCTTTCCTATTGGAAAGCATTGCGATTAACTGGGATCATCACTTCTAAGGTAAGATTTTACTATATTTCAGAGGGTAAGGGGGGGGGGGGGGGCAAGTGGCTAGATGGTGTTTTTAACAATATAGGGTCAGGAATACATGTTTGTATGTTCAGTGTATGTATGTTCAGTGTGCCAAAGTATTAAAAGTGGAAGAGTAAGGTACTTGGGTAGTTTCCAATTTGGCTACTATGGCCTTAAATTTAAATTTCACTTGATTTTCTGACAATTCTGACTTTAGTGAATAACCCAGTAGGTTTGAGAACCTCATTCACTAATGCTAATGTATTCATTTATTCGTGTCCATTAATGATATAATTTAAAAAAAAATTGCCTTTCTGTATTTACTATACATTTGAGGCCAGAAATGACAGATTTGGAAATCTTCAGCTCCCTAGCTTTCAGGCTTGGCTATTTTCTTGTAGATTGTCATTCACTTGTCACTTTCCCACAATTTCTAGTTTAGAAAATACTTCCCTAACAAAATAAAACATAATACAATGATATCATTATTTAGTGCTATAACTGGATTTCATAGGTCATCTGATTAAAAAAAAAAATAATGCATCATTTAATGACTCAGCCAGTTTATCTGTCTCTCCCAATCACCCAACCAGTCCATAAATCATAAGCAGATCAATATATACAACACGAGCAAAAAACATGCTTGGTTCATTTAAACATTGTCTGTTCCAACTATATTCCAAAGCATTAAGAGTTTGGCAAATCTCTTGATACAAAGCAACTCATAAGTACGTGGCCAATAGACCTCATTGTATCAGCTGAAGCAATCATGCAGACATGGTTATGTTCTGATAAAAATTAGTTTACTTCCATAATTTTTTTTTATTTTTTTTTAAAAAGCTTTGAGCAAGTGACTCAGACACCAAAGATAAAAGCCAACGGAGAACAAAGAAGGTCAAAGTGTTTTACTTCTTGGTTTTGTTAGCATTGGCCCTAATCTGACATACTAATGTATCTGGTTACTACAATTCATCCCAAAGCACTAAGCCCCACAATTCATACCATTTATGTAAAGCTTAAAATTCAGGGAGTATTTTGTTTCGCCTGCCAAATAGTAAGAAAATAACAGGAGAGATAGTAAAATACCAAAAACATTGAACGTGAGATCCATTAGAAAAATGTTTTTATTGGCCACACGTGGCGGCTTTCTATTTACTGATAGCTTTACAACTTAAACTCAACAGCTATTCCACATAGGACAAGTATTAAAGGGACACTCCAGAACCCTCAGGCACTTTAGCTTGCTTTATAGGTGAAGAGTTTGTCCTCTTTTCTTAATTTTACAAAAGTGCCAATTTCATTAGATATTAGAACACCCCTGGCTGTCAATCAGATAACCGGTACTGTTACTTCCTGGTTGCTTAGCTCAGAGGCAGGCAATTGTCCAGAGCACCTGCCTTGCAAATACTTCTCAATGAGCTGAATTGGGAAGCCTGTGGTTGGACAGCCATGGAAAGTCTGGGCGGGGTTAGAAGGGGAGGGCTTGGAAAGGTTACAGACATAATATCTGCAGTTTTTGTAAGCTGTTTTACATGTACCCCGATGCCAAAAATGCACAATTAAATGCAAGCATGTTATCATTAGGGGTATATCTACTAAACAGATATTTTTGTGTTGTATTTGAGCAGCAGAGGGTCTCTTTACTTGTGACAGAGACATTTTGGGCTAAATGGTCACATAAATGCATTCAAGTTTTAGCAGCATTACTGTTAACCCCTACATGCCAAATATGAGCTTATAGCAAAAACGAACACATTTATATAGTATGAACTAAAGCGATTTGTTAAGAATCTGACTTACATTTTACATTTTGGTCTATAATGGGCAAACTGGACACATTCTCAAAGTTAACTGTGTTTCCAATTTGCCTATTTTGGCCTAACATTTAAAATTCTATTTTAATTCCTGCTAATTCACAGTTCATCGAATAACCTATTTTCTTTTGTGGCTAATTTCCATTTCCCTAATTAAAATCGGTGTTTCGGATATTGATATACCCATTGTACAGCGCTACGGAATGTGATGGCGCTATATAGATAATAAAATAGTAATAATAATAATAATATATATATATATATATATAGATATTTGTCAGAGATCAAACAATTGGAAACATCACCCCTTGTGTAAATAAAATACATGCAATGAATCCCACATTGAGCCAGACAATACCAAGGGACATTAGTCATAAAATTATACTAAAATATGTCTATGCACAAAGCTAGTATCTCTGTTATGGTGGGATTTATTCCACTACTTGTTTGAAGCACTTACATGGAATGCGAAAGTCATTCTTTTTTTTTCCCTCTATCCACATTCCTGCTTTGATTTAAAAAAAAAAAAAAATCCCCTCTTGGAAATATTACAGAACTTTATTTACTTATTGGTTGATTCACTGAGTGAATTCACTAGTGAGCCCTGTAGATTTGGCAATGAACATGTTAAAAATTCAAAAGCTAGGAAAAATCTTTTACTGAGAAGTTTTGAACCTCAGATCACACTTTGTTGACTCCTCTCACCTCTAAGTTTGATTAAAATACAAACTGGAAATTGTTAAAGAACATGGTGCTTAGAACACCCCGAGCCTACTCACATTACTAAGACAAGCATATGGCAGCATCAATTTGTAAAAACCACTACTGCAAAAAGACAGCTAAAGCACTTAGTTTTGGGTAACACCCATTAATTTGTATCTATTGTGCATGCAGAACCTGAATGCTCTTCCTGGCAAAAGGTGGATTGCAATTACACATACACATTCTCAAACAAAAGCAAAACACATACAGGGTTATTCAATAAAGTGAGAATTGTAAGGAATTAGAGTTTAATTCAAACTGAATTTCAAATTGAAAGCACGTCACTTTTGAGATTTTCATGAGGATATAATCTTTATAGAGTACTCATACTGACTGCAGTGGAACCTCAATGTAATTCCAATGCAGTCAGTATGAGTATTTCACAAACATGAAATGTCACCATAAAACAAAGTTAGGACTGCATTCCCTTATGGTAAAGTCTGTGATTGACAAAAGTTGACAAAATGCAATGCTCCACTGTCAACTTTTGTACAATCCTAGCAGCTGTCACATGGGAATCAAACATTGTCGTGCTCATTGTGATACATGATATAGGGAGACTCTTGTGGTCTTATGGGGTTCTTCATATACCTCAGTGTACTCTTGAGATTATAGCACTGACACAGATCCTGGCAGATGAAGCACCAGGATTTGAAGAGGGTCCCCTGAAAAAAGATGGTGACGGCCGCACAGGAAAGCTTGAGCCAAGTATACCTACATTCCACTGCACCACGTGGCCACCAGACCATAAGCGGGGATGGAATCTTCAGCAGTCTTTTCAAAATATGACCTCTCATCGACTAATCATAGCCTCTGGGCGCATGATGGTTATTTCAACATTTGACATCTAATTAATCAGCCTGACATTCTGCTACACCATACTAGGAAACAAAACACAGATAAAATGTACAGAATAGATCTAGCCAGGGAACCTCTTTCTAAGGACCATGATTATTGTGCCCCACACATATTCTAAAGTCTTAGAACAGGGAGCAATAACCCCTTGCCCTATGAACCAGCTATTAATCCAGTCAGAACTTTATGTAAAGGTAATTGAACTTACATTCAAACTGGTGCTTTCTTCAGGTGATAAAACTCAAAGAAATTCCAGGGCACAAGGACATGTCTTAGAAATTGTACAGAGCATAATTGTGGACTTGGCCTCACATCTGCTACAGAAGGATGGAATTTGCACTTCAAAAGGTCTGGAGGTATATATATGAAACAAGTGTCAGGTGCATCCTACACACCAATCATTCTGATATCAGTACCTCGTGTATCACACAGTTGCTCATTCTTATAACAGGAAATAAGAATGTATTACAGAGGATGACTGACTCAAAAACCTAGATTCCCTGTACTTACTGCCAAAATAGTTTAGATATTTTTTTTTAATAGCAAGTATATCTGCTTCATTCAATCATCCATGGTTTTTTTTTGTTTTGTTTTTGAAAATTGTTTTAATATTTGTACTTTTGTGAATTTATGTTCAGAACCCATGGCCAAACTAAAGGATTAAAGGATACCATATTAGTGTCCTAGAAGCTAGACTGCAGGAGTTCCACCTTGGTGGGATTGTCCAGTCTGTCTTCATATGAGAATACTTTTTTTCCTAGTGCTTTAATGTAAAGTGATGTAGCCATTCCTTAGTTACATAGTTACATAGTTACATAGTTACATAGCTGAAAAGAGACTTGCGTCCATCAAGTTCAGCCTTCCTCACATATGTTTTTTGCTGTTGATCCAAAAGAAGGCAAAAAAAGTATGCATCTAGTAGCTGTTTGAACATCTGTATGGACTCTGATAAAACCACTTCTTCAGGCAGAGAATTCCACATCCTGATTGTTCTTACAGTAAAACAACCTTTCCTTTGCCTTAGACGAAATCTTCTCTCTTCTAGTCTAAACGCATGACCTCGTGTCCTATGTAAAGTCCGGTTTGTGAATAGATTTCCACACAATGGTTTGTATTGGCCTCGAATATATTTGTATAATGTTATCATATCCCCTCTCAGGCGACGTTTTTCTAGTAGTAGTAAAGTAGGATTTGTGGGGTTATCATATTCGAGGGTTACTAATTTAAGTTTTCAAGCAATTTGGAGCAATGAAGGATCAACCTTTATAAACCTTTAGAGTCCACATTCACCCAGACCAATGCAGGGAATGAAATAAATTTATTTTTTAAGTAACCTCGGCTGTTGCTCCATTTTCGAGTCAGAGTGCAATACTCTAGCCCTCTCATAGCCTTCAGTATATCTTGCAACTAGATGTATAAAGAGAAGTACAGGGATGAGCAATAGGTCACAAAAACCTAAGAACAGAAATTATTTGGTGAAACCGCCCACCCCCCCCCCACCCCCTCCCCGTCTGTATGTGGTGGGCGTGGCTAAACATACAGTTCCAGCACTACCATAACTGAATGAAACCACCCGCACTGACATTTACTTACTTAAAAGTAAAAAATAAACAGTCAATAGGGAGTTTGGATTTTGATTTCTCATTGTCATATCACAACTAGCAGCTAAACATCTAGAGGTCATTGATAAATGGGTTGTAGAGCATCAAAGAGACTACATTAAGCAAGTAGTATTCCATGCAGCTGTCTCAGAAGCATTCTAAACCATTGGCCTTTGGGTGGATTTCTCTCAAGGGTCTAAGATTTGAAGACATCAGAATTAACCTGCTTAGGTTCAGGGGAAGTGTGCCATAGTTTGCATTTTAAGCCAAACAAAAGAAATTGCAGCAAGTGAAAAGCACTTTGAAGGTCTGATTGGCTGACTAGTAAATGTCTTATCAACTCTTTGCACATACTCCTTCAACATACATCATACCTTTAATGGAATGGAACCTTAGAATCACAGAAAATAGCCCTGTTCTCAACTCTCACTACTCTAGTGCATCAGCAACTGCTGTAGTATCCATCAACCCAAATATTTAACAAAACAAATCTCTTTGGCTGCACACTATCTCAATTCCTAATACATGTTTAAATAACATAAGATTTTGGTAGCTGCAATAGCGAGCTTCCCTCCCTAATGTACACCCTATGGTAAATTAGTTTGTAGGGATGTTTAAAAATACCCTCTTCTGTCTCAGATTTTGCCTGAAAGCTAAGTATTCATCCAGAGTTGACTTGGCAAATGAGCATACACATCTGTGGCCATTGCAATGGTACCATAACCCTCTGTTATTGAAATGTATATTGTGATATGGGATAGTGCAAAGGTTCCTATTTTGGTTTTACTTCTACAAACAGACTGACAACCACTTTTTCAGGCAAAAGAAGCCATCTCTAAAAATTCTACTTCACAGGGTTCCATTTAGATCCAGTATTCGGCTGTAAAAACACCACAAGGGTTCAAAACGTTGGCGTTGACTTGTGTGGTAGCTGAAAAAAAGGGTTTCAAATGGATTTCTGAGTGGTGCAGCCATTATTCCTGATAATTTGTTTTATGATTGACATACGAAATAAAATCAAGTGATATGCCACATCCCTCAGTCATGTTTCCAGATCTTTCAGTGAGGGCTACTTGGGACGTATGTAGGTACAAGTTTAGCAGTCCCACTCTACCTGTATCATTTAATAACTGGCAATATGGGAAAATGCAAATGGTTTGTAATTTGTATTCAAACTTTAAAGAAGACATAGGCACTCTGTCAGCTGAACAAGCCGATTGTCATGCCTTAACTATGGTATCCTCTTACTTCCTGGTTCCACAGAGCCTAGCCACACCCCTTTATGACACGGTCTGCCTATTTAATCTGACTGCACCAGCTGATCTAGGCTGGATTATTGAACTACGTTCCTTACTCACAACCCGGCTACAACTTCGTTGTGAAAGCCTCTGCTACCAGACCGGACTGAAAGACTCTGCAAAGTTCCCTTCACCTCTCCTCATCCACGACTAAAGATTAAACACTCTTCATACGCCTCTGAGGAGATCTCGGGAACCAGTGTTCTATGTGCCGGAAGCTAAGTAAAACCAATGTGATAAGATTTGCATCTAAAAGCTGTTATTACCTGTCTCCAAAAGTCCTTCGGTAAAAACAATCCCGTTACAGCTAACTTCAACTCATACTTCATATCAGTTATCTGCATCTGTCTTGCTTCAGTTAAAGTATGGAACAGCTATTGTAATTACTTATCACCTAAACCGTTAACTCTACTAAGAGACTCTTTATTGATTCAGTGTCTGCAATTTACTATCGTTTACTCCTTAAAGCTACAGTGCCTGTAATTGTGGACTTCAGTTATCGTTTACTACTTAAAGCTACAGTGCCTGTAACTGTGGACTTCAGTTATCATTTACTACTTAAAGTTACAGTGCCTGTAATTGTGGACTTCAGTTATCGTTTACTACTTAAAGCTACAGTACCTGTAAATTGGAATTAAAGTCTTTACCTTTTACTTTCTTTAATAAATATTCAAACTATACGAAATCTGCAGTTGTGTTCCTTCATAACAAATGTTTAGACGTGACACCGATTTTAGCTCATTCAGTGCCACCAAAGTTAACAATCCGATAAAATATTCAGAATCCGGGCTCATATTTTTTACTTTAAGTAATCATAATTTAAAACTGCTATAGCAATTTTTACCACTCTCTGGAATGCTTATGCAATGCTAACAATAAAATGGTCACTCCCCCCCATTTCCTGACTGTAGGAATGGTATGACTCATTGAAACTTTACTGTAGGGGTGAGCTTACATTTCAACACAATTTCAGGCTTGACCATTGGCTTCTGGCAGATATTTTTTTAAATCTATAAACTGGCAATTATTTTGGTGTTTCTACTTTCAGGTACAAATGAGGGTGAGTGAGGCTTTATGGGCGAAGTTCCATTCTGCAAAGTACATAAAAGTAAAAATGTTTATACTTGATTATGAGAGTGAAGTGGTCAAGCACATGATACCAGAATCACAAATTCAAATTATGTTTAGGCCCACCATATTTTTCACTTGTAGGATCATGAAGAATCCACCACTGACCACTGGCTCACACCTGGTCCTGATGTATCTCCAAGATAAAAGAAACACTAATTTCACTATAACCACTATAGTAGGTATCGTGCCAGGAGTGCTCTGGCACCAACCACACTGTAAGTAGCCAAACTGTTTTTGAACTGTTTGGCTTTTTATCTGGTGTCTGCTGAGCACTGCTCCCCACCTCAACTACTAACACCAGAGAGACAAACGTTCCTAAGCAGGGACTTCAGCTAGCTCTCCTAAATTAAGCCCCACATTGCAGTAGTTGCTCATTGGCAGAGTGTCAGGTGTGACTACTTACAAAAGAGGTTGTCTGGGCAATCCTGGCACCATAGCCACTACAGCAAGCTCTAGTGGTTATGGTGCTTGGAGAGTTCCCTCAAAAAAAACAAAAAAAAAAACCTAACTGGACTTTTTGACCTAACTCTAGCCCTAAACATAACCACTGCTATAACATTTATTTAATTTCAATATAATACAAAAAAGGTAATGTTATAGATAGAGAATGGGGAGGTAAAAATAATGACATTGTGGGGTCTGGAGACATTCATAAACCACCATACCTTTGTGTTACATATATCCAAGTATGTTATGCACAGTTTATCAAGATGATAGGAGATATATGAGAAGAGTGTTTTGTAATAGTTTAATCTGAAATGTCCACTCATAAAAATGAAAGCTAAATCAAATTTACAATATTTAATATCAACTATATAATATTTAATATACCGGTAACTGCACTGATGGAATGGTGGAAATGTACCAAATCATAAACCTTATGTCTGTATATTATATTATTCATACACTATATTACCCTGGTGGTCCTATATTTAAAACACAGATATTGCTGGTTGCCCGGAGCCGTAATCCACAGACATTATAATGCATTATTCCTTTATCTATAAATTAACCCTATCTAAATTGCTACAGGATAATTTCAAACTAAATTTTTACTAAAAAGAAAAATGAAAAAAGTGCCAGATATTTTTAGAGCACCCCTTTACTCATTACTTAGATTGTGACAAATAGGGCCCTCAACCTATCCTGTATTTGTTTGTCAAGACTTGTATTGTCTCTTAAATGTAGTGTACCTTTGTTTATAAAGTATAATAATAATAATAATAAATATTAGTATTACTTTGGGCCTGTATTTGTCAAAAGTAAATGAATGATAATGCAACTCTAGAGCCCAAAAAACTTCCCTAGTATACAATATAACATCCTATTATATCGCTAAACACAGGCCTTATACCTAAACATTAAATCAATGGTTTACTCTCATTTTACAGTAAGTATAAAAAAAAAAAAAAAAATCTGGCCTTTAAGTTTCATAATGCTTGTAAGAAAGTAAAGAAAACAGATGAGTGGAGGGGGTACACAACAAGCCTAAATTTTAACACAAAAAACTATTAATATTTTTTTTATGTTAAAACTAGAATAATTAATGGGAAACTCTAATATTATAAATACAAACAAATATTTAAAATGGGAGTTTTACCAAAATTTTTAGATTTAGGGTCCATTTTAGGCCTGACATTTTTGTTTAACTTACCTTTCTTCCTTCGGCCACCACTGTGCTCCACGCTGTGATCAACATTGCTGTTAATTTCAGCCAATCCAATGCTTCTCCATAGAGAAACACTCGGGGCTTACTGCTCACCTTTGACAATCGCTGTTCTGTGCCCATCAGCATCTCCTGATAAAGTTGAATTAACCCAAAGCTTCTATATGGGAAGTGTTCAGCGTGTTCGTGCAGAGTGCGAGGACACTGAACATTGGTCCAGCATATATTTCAGGACTTTAATTGGGAGCATCTCTTGTGAGTTGTGACAGCCTCATTGGTGCTGTTAGGGACAGAAAAGGCAGCGTTCACAAATAAGGGAAGAGGCTATTTACACCAAAACCACTACAGCAATACCCCACCCAAGTGTCCCTATTTTAGGAGGGACAGTTCCTACATTGGCCCTAAATCACACTGCCCTTCTTCTGAATTATTTTTTAGCTGCATAAATTATTCTTAAGTCACATAAAAATTTTGACAGCACTCCTAATGTTGTAATGGTTCTGGTGCTCTGATTGTCCCTTTAACTGAAGAATGACAAGCTTAGTAACCAACATAAACTAACATAACAGAAGTAAAACTGTCAAAATGTAACCTTTTTTTTTTTTCCATTAAAGGATGTCAAGCAGAACGTGTCATGAGTCAGTGGTTTACGCCTAATTGTCCATTATGCACGGTATATAGGAGAGAACATAAGAATAACCTGACAAAGAAAATAAATTATTCTTGGTAATTTGCCCAGTTTATAATAGTTTTGATGTTGATTAATGAATGCACAGTGTCCAACATCATCTAATCCTTTACAAATCCTCAGCACTGAAATTGTCAAAAACACACAGTGGAATCATATAAAAGTGAATGTCTACAGGACATTTTTTAAACAATTCTACAATGTGCCTTACTTTTCCATTAAATAAAAAAATGGGGGAATGAGAGAATATTATACTTTATGTAAATAAACCCCAATCTACTTTGTATTTCACCTAAGATATATTGAATAAATACAGTGCAGTAGCTGCTACAACTAAGGTATACATTTTCTTTGAATATATGAAAGTCATGTCTGTGTGAGACCGTCTTAGAGGGAAACTGTCACTTCTCTAGAAATCACATCACTTAAACTCTGAAAATCACCTAGAATTTTTGCTAGCCTCTTTCATGAGATGTTCCACTTTAGAAAAATGACATCACAACCCTGTTTAATCCAGACGTAGGCAGAGCAGACAGTGCTAATAATGAGAGGTAATAGAAAAAAAAGAGTTCCCAGCTCTCTCACACACACAGTGGGCTGATACTAAGAATCTGAGAATTCTGCTAAGTGCATGTTATGGTAACCTAACTTCATAATAAATGACTACATTGTAAGAGATTTAAAATTTATTATAGGAGCATGCCCAAAAACTAGGAAGCAGTTGCGAATATAGTAAAAGGCATGAAATTTAGATGCGTGGGCAGGATCAATGAGTGATAGTTGATTAGAGGGGTGATGAGAGTCATTCCCCTACACGTGTGTATAAACTAGCAGGGTTATACCCTAATGTTAGAATTCAAAGTGAATTTCCAATTTTCAAAATCGCCAAACTGAAATAATTCTCGTATTTATCTGTGCTTCCAGTTCAGCTACTTTGTACTTAAATTTGAAATTCATTTTGCACAGTTCAGATTTTTAATAAGATTATATGTATAAGGAACAATATAGTGTTAAGAGTACAAACAAGTATTCCTGACGCTATAGTTTTACCCTGCCTACTAACGTGTCCGGTCTACCATGTGAGGGTTTGAAAGATAAAATGACCTTACATCTCGTTGAATGCCAGTCTTGCCACCCATGCTCCTTGGCTGAGATGATCACTTTTGATTATCTCAGCCAATCCAATATTTCTCCATAGGTAAGAAACTACTGTGATTCACCATTTAAATGCTCTCTACAATTTTATTGAATAACTGAGACTGACCCTGTTATTGCTTGGGAGATGCCTCTAGTGTCTGTCATTGTAAAAAAAAAATATTGACATTTATACAAAACAGCAATGTTTTACAGTACAAGAGTTCTACAAAATGGCAATGTTTTACAGTACAAGATTTAAAAAAAAATGGCAATGTTTTACAGTACAAGATTTCTACAAAATGGCAATGTTTTACAGTGAAAGAGTTCTACAAAATGGCAATGTTTTACATTGCAGATTTTTACAAAGTGGCAATGTTTTACATTGTGGCGTTAAAAAGACAGGGAGACTCACCCAGACCATTTCATTGAGGTAAAGTAGACTTGGTGCCATTAGTGTCTCTTTAAATAAAACATTTTCTGCTGACAGTTTTAACTGTAAGTATAATTGCTTTTCATAAGAATCAAAGTACAATGATACCCTTTGATGTTCTCATTTTAACATATACATTAATGTGTACGTTAACATACACAGACACAAACCTGCCATAGCATCTTCCCAGGGTTGACTTGTCATAGAATATTGGCAAACCCTCAAGCACTTCTTATCTACCAGGTAATCTAGCAAGCGGTGTGTGTCAAGCCTAGAAGGAACCTTTCAAAGGAGCTCAAGTTACAAACACTCAGCAGAAACACGAAAGTTCACTTTATGAAAACTTGTAATATCTCCCCATAGAAAGATAAAAAGAAATAATAATATAATAAAGGCTCAAGGCCAAAACAAATAGGCAACCTTTTAAAGAACTGCCTTAGTAAGAGATTTTATTTGCACTAATGAACTGCTTATCAATAAAACTATGAAAAAAAAATCATATCCCTAGCCATGAGAAATAGCCTTAAAGTAGGATATGAGCTTACGATATGATATTATGATGTGTGTCGGGCAGAATATCAGAAATAGTGGTTGATTAATGATTATGATGATTAAAAATGATTCAAAGCCAGATCTATCTTTGAAGCAGGGCAGCTGCCTATGACCCAAGCCCTCTGCAGGGGCTCAGAGCAGCTCTACTTAAAAAAAAAAAAAAAAAACACTTTATTGTTAAGAATGCAATGTTTTATTCCTAACACTACAGTGTCCCTCTGCCCACTCGCCCCAACCACCGCTGCAATGAAAATTTTAAAAGACCTTTAATCACTTACCTGTTAAGGTACCTCGGCCTCCTCCAACCTCACAGCGAGTGGGATCCAAATGTGCATCTGTGGTGTTAGGACTTCTCCATAGGAAAGCATTAAATCAATGCTTTCCTATGGAGATTTGAATGACATTGGACGTCCTCATGACATCCAGTGCTATTTCACAGAGTTAAACTTTGTTTAACTGCAGTAAGCACCTCTAGTGGCCGGTAGAGAGCCATGAGAGGCAGTCATAACCCTGTAATGTAAATATTGCAAGTTCTCTAAAACTACAATGTTTTACATTGCAGGGTTAAGGAGACAGGGACACGGCAGATATGTCCAACATTGTCCTTACAGCTGTCCTTGGATTAAATTTTCAATAAGTCACAGCTGCGGGAACCAAATGGTTCTTGTATCCACAAAGTCAAGATATAAAAGTATCCTGATTAGATCGCTTGTATTCAAGAGTTGACCTTTGATATATAATATACATATGTAGCTGTAGAAATTGCACTAATAAAGGAGCTTGCATAGGCTCAACCAAATAAAACTTACAAATGAGTTCAACTGAGACTGGGAGAAGATGCTTATCAGCATCCTCCAGTGAGTGGCTGCTAAGTTAAAGGACCACTATAGGCACCCAGACCACTTCAGAGAAACTGCTATGTTTACCTATGGGTTTATCCAGCCTCTAGTGGCTGTCTCATTGACAGCCGCTAGAGGCGCTTCCGCGCTTCTCACTGTGATTTTCACAGTGAGAAGACGCCAGCGTCCATAGGAAAGCATTGAGAATGCTTTCCTATGGACTGGCTAATTGCGCGTGCGGCTCATGTCGCGCATGCGCATTCAGCCGAGGAGGAGGTGAGGAGGCGGAGAGGAGGAGGAGGGGGACCCTGAGGGTGGGGGCACCCTCAGGGCACTATAGTGCCAGGAAAACGAGTATGTTTTCCTGGCACTATAGTGGTCCTTTAACAGACTAGGTTTTAATTTTGCATCATGGAGCAAGGCCATTCTGATCAAGGTTCCTGTTGTCAGGGCTGGATTTATATGGGAGCCAACAGATCTTCAGGCCGTGTCTCTTTAATAGGCCCATGAATCCTGAATTTAAAAAAAATCTATGTATCAAAAATAAAAAAATATTTATTTTATATATATACACTGCTGCTCTCCACAATACTATTACATTATTTGCACAGAGAGAGGAATAAAATGTCTAAGGAAGGATTTAGATCTATTGTGGATTGTTGGCCATCAAAGAGCTAACGTAAAGCTTACTTCTAGCACTGTGCAAATGCCCATTATTCTTCAGTCTCTCTCACGTCTGAGCACACTCCTGACACAGAGTGCCACTGTGGCGTGTAACCTAACTGCAAAGAAACTAGTTCTGCGTTCAAACTCCCATTACTCCTGACTATAGTACACATCAGCCCCAATATATCGTAAAAACCAAAGAAAAAAGTTACCTGCGCTCTTTCCACATCCCTATGTATTTTTAAACAAATGGAGGTTTTTAGTTACTTTCAATGGCCATGAGAGGGTAAGCCCACCTGCCACATCAAGGCAGACCTCTTAGGTGGGTCCTAACGCTAACCATTCGCCTTGCTTCCTTGAGCTTCTGGCAAAAATATCTCTAATGAGACAGAAAGGGGTATTTTTTATATACATCCCTACATGTTTATTAACCCTTAATAGGAAACACATGGGATGGGCAGCAGCATTGCAACCTAGCTGTGAGGTCTGTCTTGATGTGGCAGGTGGGCTTACCCTCTCATGGCCATTGGAGGTAACTAAAAACCTCCATTTGTTTAAAAATACATAGGTATGCGGAAAGAGCGCAGGTAACTTTTTTCTTTGGTTTTTACTATATGTATTTTGGCTGATGTGTTCTATAGTCATTGCTGTCGCCCAGGAGTAATGGGAGTTTGAGCGCAGGACTAGTTTTTTTGTATTTGTATTCACTTTTGTATCAATGCTGCTGCCCATCCCATGTGTTTCCTATTAAGGGTTAATAAACATGTAGGGATGTATATAAAAAATACCCCTTTCTGTCTCATTAGAGATATTTTTGCCAGAAGCTCAAGGAAGCAAGGCGAATGGTTAGCGTTAGGACCCACCTAAGAGGTCTGCCTTGATGTGGCAGGTGGGCTTACCCTCTCATGGCCATTGGAGGTAACTAAAAAACTCCATTTGTGTAACCGAACTGCAACACTTACTGCCTTACAGGGGTAGAAGACAACTGAGAACAAAGTAAGGAGGTATGTGGTTTTATCTGAGGTCCCTCGGAAGCAGGATACCTAGGAAAAAACCCAGGTTAGCAGGACACAGATTCCAAATTCAGAATGTTCTACAGGATACTTGGGAGGGATGGCTGTTTTAGTGATTTCCCACTGTAGTTGTATTTAGGAGCATCCTAATTATCAGCACCAGACCCATTACGCTCCTAATCTAACAATGCCAGCTGTACCCATGTATAATATCCATAGTAGTTGTGTTAAAGTGTTATTCCAAGCACCATGACCACTTCACTAATTTGATGTGGCCATTTTATTAAAACACTGTTTTTGGCTGGAGTAACCCTTTAAGGGAACACATTAACAGGCTTATTTACTAAGGTGAGAATTTAATGTGAATTTCAAATTTAAGGCCAGAGTAGCCGACTTGTAAGCACAGCTGACTTAGAGAATGTTTCCACTTCGGCTATTTTAATCTTAAATTTGAAATTCACTTTGAAGTAAAATGAACTGTAGATGAGAGATGTACACACTGTAACAAAAAGCAGATTCATTCACTTGCATTTTTATTTTGTGGTTGCATCTCTGAAAAAAATAATTCTAGCTTTACTAAGTAAGAGTGAAGAATAGTTTCCACATGTAACTCGAAAGAGGGAGATTCTTGCAGTAGGTTGCATCATGGATTGTGGCACAGAGAGAGTTCAAATGTATTCGTAGCACAACGTTCGTTGTAATCTAAACATGCTCATAATCATATCAACTTGAAACTATCTATATTAAGTGAGTGGTTATTTTAGGCATTGCAAAATTAGAAAACATAAAATACTTAAAGGGAAACTCCAGTGCCAGAAAAACGATCCGTTTTTCTGGCACTGGAGGGTCCCTCTCCCTCCCACCCACCAATCCCCGGTTACTGAAGGGGTGAAAACCCCTTCAGTCACTTACCAGGGGCAGCGACAGGTCCCACGTCGCTGCTTCCTCCTCCCCCGCCGCTCCTCCTTCTGGTTACGTCGGCCGGTGGGCGAGACTGATCTCGCCCGCCGGCCGAGGAGACCTAATGCGCATGCGCGGCAATGCCGCGCATGCGCATTAGCGCACCCCATAGGAAAGCATTGAAAATGAATTTCAATGCTTCCCTATGGGGAATAGAGCGACGCTGGAGGTCCTCACACAGCGTGAGGACGTCCAGCGACGCTCTAGCACAGAAAACCTGTGCTATGAAGCAGGAAGTGTCCTCTAGTGGCTGTCTAATAGACAGCCACTAGGGGAGGACTTAACCCTGCAAGGTAAATATTGCAGTTTTAAAAAAACTGCAATAATTACACTTGCAGGGTTAAGGGTAGTGGGAGTTGGCACCCAGACCACTCCAATGAGCTGAAGTGGTCTGGGTGCCTGGAGTGTCCCTTTAATGATATGGCTATGATAGATTTATACACAGCAAATCAGAGGAAGATTCATACTTGCCACATCAACGGGTGTTTCTGTGAGCACCAACTGACAGCAAACATCTCTCTTAAAAAAAAAAAGTTTTGTTATAGACTAAAATGCCTGTAGACCAAAGTCAGTCTTCTGCCAATGTCAATACACACTGTGAAAATGCCTAATCAGTTTTACAGGGACACTATAATGATCAGAACCACTACTGCTTAATGTAGTGGTTCTGGTGTCTACAGTCAGTCCCTGCAGGCTTTTTAATGCAAACACTGCCTTTTCAGAAAAAAAGGCAGGGTTTACATTGCTGGCTAGTAACACCATTATGTGCAGCACAGACACTGATTGGAGACACTGAACTCTCCCCATAGAAATGTATTGATTCAATGCTGTGCATGCGCAATTGCCTCCCAATGATTTACTACGGGAAAGCATTGGATTGACTGAGATAGTCAAAATTGATGATCACATTCATGAAGGCAGGGCCAGCAAGACTGTGTGGCAATGTAGAAAAGGTAAGTAAAATATCTTGTAACTCCTTACTGAGGGGGGTCAGGGACCTAAACTGGTACTCCAGCCCTATAACGTTTGTATTCTTAACACCATTGTGTTCATTTAATTGAAAATGTATTATATACAAACATAATAGTGATGGGTGAAAATAGGCAGAGATAATGAAGCACATTAATCTAGCAGGGTCTGAAGTGGGATGGGGGATTTGAAGCAATTCCAAACTTGAAGAAGTCTATAAACATCTTGAGTAAGGATCTCAACTTGGCAGAGGGATCTGGACTAGTGTGAAATGAGCATAGTGATCAGAAATGGGTCTGGGTTTGAAGTTGGCAGAGGGAACTGTGTCATAACAGAATAATTAGTTCCAATCACATGTCTTCATCAATTTCCCATTAAAGTAAATGTCCATGAGAATAAACTATATGGTTACTAGAGATAAATGTTTCTCTGGTCCGTCCATATATATTCCTGACCTTATAGTGTTAAAACCACCATCTAGCCCCACTGCCCTTTGCCTCCCTAAATACTAGTATTCAAGTCTGCAGTTGCTGCCTCTGCCCCTGATCTGCCTGCTTACTGCTGACATCATCAGAAGTGATTCCATGAGCCAATCACAATACATTCACATAGGATTGTCTGAGACTGTCAAGGAGGCAGATCAGGGGCAGAGCCAGCACAAGCCAAACACAGCCCTGGCCAATCTGCACCTCCTCATAGAGATGCACTGAATCAATGCACCTCTATGAGTAAAGTTCAGTGTCTCCAGGCAGAGGGTGGAGACATGAATGGCAGTACTGCATAATGTGCAGCACTGCCCCAGGAAGCACCCCTAATAGCCATCTGAGGAGTGGCCAGTGGAGTAATTTACGTCCGTTTTTATCTCAATCTGATTGATACTGATCTGTATATTTAAACACATTTTGTTAGATCATGGTGGACTAAACACTTCCTGAAAAAGAACCTAGGTATTCTATGTTACTTTATGACGCAGTCTGTTTAATCTAGAATTTTGTATCCCCTGCTCTGTTAATAGACTTCTAGAGCCTGCTGAAGCCTCTAGTGTGTGATTAAAGTTAAATTCACAGAGCAGGAGATAAAAAAAAATGTCTAATACAAGTTAACATCTAAATGAAAATTGAATATTTTTTTAATGCAGGCTGTTTGAGTCACAGCCAGGGGAGGAGTGTCTAAGTTGCATAAACACAAACATAAGTCATTTAACTCCCAAATGGCAGAGAATTAAGCAGTGAGACTGCAGGGATATGATCTTTAGATTGAAACTGCTTAATTAAGCTAAAGTTGTTTGGATGCCTATTGTGTCCCTTTAACCCCTTAAGGACACATGACATGTGTGACATGTCATGATTGCCTTATTATCCTGAAGTTAAGGGGTTAAATATTACTGTTTACAAGATTACACCATGCTGATTTGTCCTCAGTTCAACTTGCGTGTTGACAAGAGCTGCTATTACAATTAGGGGGTGCTAATTTGTCCATGCCTAGTCCAATCAACACATCCTCACCTTTATAATGTATTAGTGATATACTAGTATTAAATAATCTGAGGATATGCTTAATGTTTCCTGTTATTGACTTTCTGTATCTTTCCACATTTCCTTATTATTGCTTTTACGTTTATATATATCTTGTATCTACTGAAATGATTGTGAACAGTTCTAATGAGCAAAATACTGAGTATATATTTGGGTGAGTGCTGAATGTGGAACTCTGCAGCTGAGGTTGAACCAGGACAAGCTGTACTTTAACGTGGTCACAGTTACTTTCTCACATACTCAGAAGGGAAATGTTGAGAGGCTTCAATGAAATATAGTGCAAGGAAATGCCGCGTTCCAGGCACAAAATGCCAACTGGGCTGGAGTCAGTTTAAGATTTCAGGCTGCAGTTCACAAATTATACAGCACACGCAAAGACAGCCAGCTGGAAAATGTACCAATGGCAATTCTCACCGCTGTTAAATACACTGTCTTTATCCACGCTGTGAAATCCATGTGCAGCAATTCTTTTATCATTTTCTGCTCGATTAAGAATATTTCTCAAGATGTGTTTTTCTTGGTGTTTGATTAAGAAATGTTTTTAAACCATGAAGTGAATCTACACAGCTGGTAGCCATGGGAGCATGCATTTACATTCGAAAAACTACAGAGAAGGCAGCGCTAACGGTGTAAATAGTACACTGCACTCCCTTCTTGTGTTTAAAGGGCCAAACGTAATTGTTCACAAAGCTGAAGCAGTATTAAAACTGACAGCAATCTAAGATTGTGTTTTCTTTTTCCAAAACATCATTTGTTTTGTTGAACCCAGTGATGACAAAGGCTATTTGGTATCTTATTATAGCATTAGGAATACTGTATAATACAGTATTAGGAATACTGTTCTGTTCTGTTAAGCCTTGTAGTGCAGGACCAGCTCATTCACTAAGAGTGTCCAATGATCGCTCTCAGCCAATGAGGTAAGTACTGCACTTTATGGGGACAGAGGCGTCCAGCAAACCCCAAGTAAGAATTCTAACCATTATTAGATGGTTTGCCTGCTTACATGACAAGGAGGGGTGGGGGGGTCCAGGGCGCTGCTCGAAACATAATCACTACAGCACAATTTTTTACACAGTCTTTCACATTTACTCAACACGTACAATCACAAACATTAATAACAAACAAAATGTCAGCCTTCTGGAAGGGTAATAGAGAAGTGTAAAATGGGAGGAAAGCTTCAGTGTCAAGAGTTGATACACTGGCATATAAAATAGAAGTTTTGTTTTTTTTTAACCTTTCTATGACACAGTATACCATTACTGAATAATTGTTTTTTTTTTTTTTTTTTAAACTGCTGCCTCTATTGTACTTATGACGCCATTAAAAGAAAGAAACATGTATTATCTGCTTAATCTCAACAAGCAGCAGAAAAAGAAAAGATAACTAATATTTTTTTAACCACTCGGAAAAGTTAAATAGTTATTTTAAGGGTAATTTAATCTTTTGTTAGAAGACACTTAAACTGAAAAATTGCGCAAAATAAACCCAAGATTTTGATCTCTTGCACGGGAATGCTGTGCCGGTACATGCACGCTTTTGTTTACAGAAGGTTTGCTAAAACACAATATGCTACTGCGTAAGCATAGTAGCCGCACTGTACTGAAATCCCACCCCTGTGATATTATCGTCTTTCAGCATTGGTTGGACCATATCTACTGATATATGATATTTGTACCCTACAATTATATATTTGTAATATAACCCGATTCCAGATTGTATTGAGCAAACTATAGATATCCAACAACATTTTAACATTGGTATTGTTTTGACATGTCCTAAAGTAAAATTCCCTAAAATATTGCTGCAATCTAATTATTTTACTCTGAATATTATGCCTCAAAATGTTAAACATCTCTATATAAACTCCCAGAGACAATTATCAGTATATAACTCACAATGAAAGTAAAGGTTACAATGCAAAAACATGTTCTGTGTTGTTTCTATAGGAAATTGTGGTGAAATTTGCCTGGGCTAGCTCCCTGCTCCACCCAGCGCCCTCCCACCCATGCCCATCGATTCTGTGAACGTATAGCCAGGTGCAAAAGAGTGGTGCCCTAGAGGGTTTATAGACAAATGTATCCCTATGCCAACCGTAACAGGGAAAAAAGCAATATCTTTTGGAACAGCTAGCATGTTTCGACACTTGACAACCTGGTAGCCTGACCGTCATCTCCTCCATGTTGTGAATACATTTTACCTTGTTCAACAACATCTAAGATAATGGGAATTGTCCATCCAATATCTTTCCACACATTGTCTAGCTGCTGTGCAGACCCTATGGCCCTATGGCACAATTATGCCACAATTGAGGTCAGCTTAGCCAAGGCTGTAGGGCTACGTAAAGGAACCAAGAAGGGAGTCCAGTTCAAGGGTATCATTCACGAGATGACTCAAAAATTCATGTTTCCAGAAATGAAAGCCAATAAATGAGGTAAACAGTTACATGCAGAGCACCTTGATATACAGGAAGAAGTGACTTGATATTGCAATAAGTAATTGCAGATTGCATTTAAAACCCAGCAATCTGTAATTGTAATTAATGATCTGTGTGATACCATATATAGCAATAGGAGTATCAGCTTTGCAATTATTGAAAGGGGAAAACTGGTGTTTGAGAGTGACTGAGGCAGTAAAAAGTTGAGAAGAAAAGTAGGAGTTTGGGGGAAGAGGGGTAGAAGGCTTGTTGTGTCAATACGCAACCCAAGGTGGAGAAGATATTTCTCCACCTTGGGTCAGGAAGTGCAGAGGCATATAAAAAAAATTACGATAGTTAATGTATCCCTATTCATATATTCTAAGAAATGTGCAAATAGCAAAACCACATCTCCAAATTATAGATGGTGTGGAAGGGAAAATTCAGTGGACTGGTTACTGACTAAAAAAATAACTGATGGAAATTCAAAGTGAATTCAAAATAATTTTACATTTTATTCCAAAATTGTCCTTTTAACTACTTTAGTAAAAAAAAATTGACTTCACCTAAAATGCCAGACATTCAGACTTTCAGGACCCTTGCTGTAGACTTTCAGGACCCTTGCTGTAGACCAGGGGTAGGCAACCTACGGCACTAGTGCCATGCACGGCACTCGAGGTGTCTTTGCACGGCACTCAAGGCTGCTAGAGCCAAACAGGCTCTGACCTATCAGGAGTCCCAGTAAAATTTCAGATATCTGCTAATCCGAAAAGGTAGTGAAGGACAATCCTCAATTTATGCATTGCAGCACGTAGAGGTAGTGATCTCAGATCACTTCCTCCAAGCACTTCTGAATAGGAATCCACACTGTAGTAGAGCAGCTCGCAGTTGCTGTTGCAGCTCCTATCCTTGACATGTACCTGGCCGGCCTAGTCCCCACTGGAAGCCGCCCACACTGCTAGATATACACAGAAATGCAGAATAACCCTCCCCTCATACAAATAATACGGACAGCCCACACACAAACATGAACACAATCCGCACAAACGAAACACCACTAACAATCCATATACATGAACACAGCCCCACATGCAATACCCCAAACAGCCCCCACACACTACCAAACACACACTGTGACATATCCATCCACACACATACACAATTCCACAAGCAGCCCCCATACACAGCCCTCATTCATATGTATCATACACAATACCATAAACTACTCATGAACATATACAATATAATAGCTCGTATACGCAGGGCCGTCTTTAACGCGGGGCAAACTGGCCAGCTGCACCGTGAGCCCTGCTGGCCTCAACTATTTCTTACCCTCTGGCCGGTAATCCGCACACTAAGGAGGCCCACCGTGTTGCCCATGCGCAAAGGACCACCCGGTGGGCTTCTGTCAGCAGGGGCCCCGTCGCACGCTGAGGCGCTTTAACAGCGCGAGCCGCCCCCTTGCTTTTCGGCAGCAGGCTGGGAGGAAGTGACGACCGCGCATCATTTCCTCCCACAAAGATAGGAGTGCGCGGGAAAAAAGAGTAGGCTGATTGGAAGGGGGCTGGCCGAGAGCTCTAGACTCCAACTCCCAACACCTTCAGCCACCAGCAGGAAAGGTAGGAAACTGGAGGGTGGGTTTTAAAGTGTATGTCTGTGTCAGTATGTCTGTCAGTGTGTGTGTGTGTTAGTATGTCTGTGTGTGTGTGTGTCATCTGTGTGTGTCAGTATGTCTTTGTGTGTCAGTATATCTGTGTGTGTCAGCATGTCTGTGTGTCAGTATGTGTCAGTATGTCTGTGTGTGTCAGTATGTTTGTATGTCAGCATGTCTGTGTCTGTGTGTCAGTATGTCTGTGTGTGTGCGCATTTCAGTGTGCATAGATTTGTGTGTGTGTGTGTGTATATGTGCATACATCTCAGCATTCACACACTAACACTACACACAAATACACCCCTGCATTCAAATTTCAACACTACGTACAAACACATGTCTGTGTTACACACCAAAATTATATGTAAATACACCCCTGCATTCAAAAACCAACACTACACAAATACATGCTTGCAATCACGCCAACACCACATACAAACATATTCCATACAAAAACCTGTTTACATTCAAACACACAAAAACTGCTTAGTGCTAAATACAGACCTGCAAACATGGGTAAATGGTAGAGCCCCAGCTGTCAATGCATTTCTAGAGTTGCACGACAGATGGGGATCTACCTTTTAATCAGCCGTGCAACAGGGAGACCCCCAAAAATTCTTGCACCTCTCTACTTTAGGTCCGCCACTGTGTTGAGATGGAGGACGTGATTGCATGCCTGAGGAGGGGGGACAGGGTTCAGGGGGCCCCAAGCAAATGCTTTGCCCAGGGTCCAGTCACTATTAAAGACGGCCCTGCTTATACGCACAAATACAACGATACAAAGCAATTACAGTAAAAATTACACAAGCAGAATACGGCAGCATACACCCCTCGATTAAAAAAAAAAAAAATAGGACCGGCACGCTACGGGACATCACAATCCTGTATCGGCACAGTGCTGCTAAAAGGTTGCCTACCCCTGCTGTAGACTTTCAGGACCCTTGCTGTAGACTTCCAGGACCCTTGCTGTAGACTTTCAGGACTCTTGCTGTAGACTTTCAGGACTCTTGCTGTAGACTTTCAGGACTCTTGCTGTAGACTTGCCACTGCAACTTTGTTCTTGCTAAAGACTTGCCAAGCAAATTTGCAACAAGTTTAAAAAGTGTCAACTAGAACTTGTGCTTTGCTAGTGAATAACTTGCCAGTAAAAATGTGCAGCAAGTTAAAGGACCACTCTAGGCACCCAGACCACTTCAGCTAAATGAAGTGGTCTGGGTGCCAGGTCCAGCTAGGGTTAACCCATTTTTTTTTATAAACATAGCAGTTTCAGAGAGCCTTCCCCCTAATCCTCTAGTGGCTGTCTCATTGACAGCCACTAGAGGCGCTTGCGTGATGTGTTTTCCTGGCACTAGAGTGGTCCTTTAAAAAGACAATTTAAATCTTCCACACATTTGTGGCAAGTTATCCTCGCTATCTGGGCTGTTCAGTAAAGTGAATTCAAAGTGAATTGGAATCATAGCTGATTTAGAGAATATTTTGGCTTAAAACAGTTGACTTAGAAAAGATGTTTAACTTGAATTTCCAAGTCACTTTTAATGAACTTTCACTTTAGTGAATAGATCTGTAAATAAGGAACCAGACTTGAGGTGGATTTCTTAGCACACTGAAAAAAGTTTGAATTTGACACATTTTTCAAATAAAACCGTGAACAACTATTTTCAAATATGGAAAATTTTCACTGATCTAAAAAAAAAAGGTTTATAAAAATATTTATTTACTATGCTGTGCATGGAATTAAATAAGAAAAAACAATGATGTATTCATTTTACTATAGTGTATATATTACCATTTGTAGATAGTATTCAACAATGCTATTTCATGTACAGTATATTTAGAATATGAACTATAAATGGATTTTTATTAGAAATTTATTTTTCATAAAAAAAACAGCAAGGATTGCAGTGTCAGCATGGTACAGTAACTGCTGATATTACAATCCCACTGTCTAAACTCAGAGCATTTCATCTTTAAGGGGCACCCAGCCTAAAAGACAATAATAAATGTTATTTGCAGAAAAAAAAAGTTTATCTTTAAATAGAAGTAAAATGAAACTATTGAGCACTGCCAGTAAGTGTTGTTAAATGACAGTACCAGTAATTGTGAGCCTGAGTGGGTGTCACCCAACCAGAGCTGGTTTACTCAGTGTTTGCAAATCGTGCACGTTTCAGAAGCTCCCTTTTTAAACAACTGAAATCACTAGAAAACTATTTACTCCCAACACCGGAGAGAAAAATATAAAAATGTACCTATCAGGCAACACAGAGTAACATTATTTTTAATCAACATGCAGATACACTGTTCTTACCATTGTGCAGACATACACTGTTATTATTATTGCCATTTATATAGCGCCAACATATTCCGTAGCGCTCTAACCAACATGCAGAGATACACTGTTCTAACCATCGTGCAGACATACACTGTTATTATTATTGCCATTTATATAGCGCCAACAGATTCCGTAGCGCTCTAACCAACATGCAGAGATACACTGTTCTAACCATCGTGCAGACATACACTGTTATTATTATTGCCATTTATATAGCGCCAACATATTCCGTAGCGCTCTAACCAACATGCAGAGATACACTGTTCTAACCATCGTGCAGACATACACTGTTATTATTATTGCCATTTATAAAGCGCCAACAGATTCCGTAGCGCTCTAACCAACATGCAGAGATACACTGTTCTAACCATCGTGCAGACATACACTGTTATTATTATTGCCATTTATAAAGCGCCAACAGATTCTGTAGCGCTCTAACCAACATGCAGAGATACACTGTTCTAACCATCGTGCAGACATACACTGTTATTATTATTGCCATTTTTAAAGCGCCAACAGATTCTGTAGCGCTCTAACCAACATGCAGACATATACTGTTCTAACCATCATGCAGAGATACACTGTTCTAACCATCATGCAGACATACACTGTTCTAACCATCATGCAAAGATACACTGTTCTAACCATCATGCAGACATACACTGTTCTAACCATCATGCAGACATACACTGTTCTAACCATCGTGCAGACATACACTGTTCTAACCATCGTGCAGACATACACTGTTCTAACCAACATGCAGAGATACACTGTTCTAACATGCAGATATATTTGTATGGTAGGCAATATTTCGCATAAATAACTTAGACCACACAATAAACACAGGCACAGTTTATTTATATTACAACGGGCTTGACCGTGGTGTTTATTTAAAGTTTAAAAGGGGCATACCTCCATAACTTGATAACGGTAACATATTCACTTAAAAACTTTTCACTTTACTTCCAAAACTTTTTAAACTTTCCCCGTCACTTATTTGCCAGTCAGCCATAGCTAACCTGACCGCCTTTTATATACAACCAGTTAACACATATCCTTCCTCAGAACTTGAACCTGAGGATGACTTTGCCCCCCATGCTTTCCAACACCACGACAATAATTATAAAGAAAATTAGCAAGTAGGGGAGGGAGGGCGGAGGCCCGTCTGTGCTTCTCCTGTCTTAAAAAGACCGTGACAGGGATTGCGCTCATGCTTTCACTTTTATACTTGCCTGGTAGGGGAGGGAGGGCGGAGGTCCATGTGTGCTTCTCCTGTCTTGAAAAGACCGCTGACAGGGATTGCGCTCATGCTTTCACTTTTATACTTGCCTGGCTTCCCGCTATTTTGCTCGCTCGCGGCCAGCAACCAATCCCCAGCCAGCTCGTCCCCCCAGCAACAGCTCTGTCACCAGATCTGCCCAGCTACTTGTCCCACTCTGCCCAACAACCTAACCAGGGGTCATGAACTTTCCATAACTGTACCAACAGGACAAATTAACCCTCCATTGCCCCCATACATATATGCCACAGTGCTTAATGTCTGTGGCATCTTCACTGTTCTAACCACAATGCAGAGTTACACTGTACTAAACACAATGCAGAGTTACACTGTACTAAACACAATGCAGAGTTACACTGTACTAAACACAATGCAGAGTTACACTGTACTAACATAGGCGTGCACAGCCTGTTGCATTAGGGTGTGCACCCTAAAGCACAGACACACGCCGCGTGTATATGTATTTTTATATACACATACACACACATACATATATTTACATACATGCATACACACAAATATACATAGATGCAGTGTGTGTGATTGTGAGCAGTGCAGCGTGTAAGGGGTGCAGTGTGTGTGATTGCGAGGGGTACAGTGTGTGTGTAATTGTGAAAGGTACAGTGTGTTGTAATTGTGAAGGGTGCAGTGTGTTGTAATTGTGAAGGGTGCAGTGTGTATGATTGTGAAGGGGTACAGTGTCTGTAATTGTGAGGGGTACAGTGTGTGTAATTGTGAGGGGTACAGTGTGTGTGATTGTGAGGGGTACAGTGTGTGTGATTGTGAGGGGTACAGTGTGTGTGATTGTGAGGGGTGCAGTGTGTGTGATTGTGAGGGGTACAGTGTGTGTGATTGTGAGGGATGCAATGTGTGTGGGGTACAGTGTGTATGATTGTGAGGGGTGCACTGTGTGGGCGACAGGGGTTAGGTGGTTGGAGGGGCAGTGACAGGGGGTAGCGGGTGGAGGAGCAGCGACAGGGGGTAAGGGGGGTAGAGGGACAGGTGGTGGGGGGTCGAGGGGCAGTGACAGGAGGTAGCAGGGGTAGATGGATAGTGACAGGGGTTGGGGTAGAGGGGCAGTAACAGGGGGCGTGGGTGAGTGGAGGGGCAGTGACAGGGGGTAGTAACAGGTGTTGGGAGGTTGGGGGTACTGACAGGGGTAAGGGGGGTAGAGGGGCAGTAACAGGGGGTAGGGGGTGGAGGGGCAGTGACAGGGGGTAGGGGGGTGGAGGGGCAGCGACAGGTGGTAAGGGGGATAGAGGGACAGGTGGTAGGGGGGTCGAGGGGCAGTGACAGGAGGTAGCAGGGGTAGATGGATAGTGACAGGGGTTGGGGTAGAGGGGCAGAGTAAGGGGTTAGGGGTAGTGACAGGGGTTAGGGGGTAGAGGAGCAGTAACAGGGGGTGTGGGTGAGTGGAGGGGCAGTGACAGGGGGTAAGGGGAAGTAACAGGGTTAAGGGGGTAGAGGGGCAGTGACAGGGGTTAAGGGGGGTAGGGGGTAGTGACAGGGGTTAGGGGGGTTGAGGGGCAGTAACCGGGGGTGTGGGGGAGTGGAGGGGCAGTGACAGGGGGTAGGGGGGTAGTGACATGGGTTAGAGGGGGTTGAGGGGCAGTGGCAGGGGGTAGTGATAGGGGTTAAAGGGTAGAGGGGCAGTGACAGGGGTTAAGGGGGGTAGGGGGTAGTGACAGGGGTTAGGGGGTAGAGGGGCAGTAACAGGGGGTGTGGGGGAGTGGAGGGGCAGTGACAGGGGGGTAGGGGGGTAGTGACATGGGTTAGGGGGGGTTGAGGGGCAGTGGCAGGGGGTAGGGGGGTAGTGACAGGGGTAAGGGGGGTAGAGGCAGGGGTTAGGGGGGTAGAGGGGCAGTAACAGGGGATGTGGGGGAGTTGAGGGGCAGTGACAGGGGGTAGGTGGGTAGTGACATGGGTTAGGGGGGTTGAGGGGCAATGGCAGGGGGTAGGGGGGTAGTGACAGGGGTAAGGGGGGTAGAGGGGCAGTGACAGGGGGTGTGGGGGAGTGGAGGGGTAGTGACAGGGGTTAGGGGGGTAGAGGGGCAGTAACAGGGGGTGTGGGGGAGTGGAGGGGCAGTGACAGGGGGTAGGGGGGCAATGGCAGGGGGTAGGGGGGTAGTGACAGGGGTAAGGGGGTAGAGGGGCAGTGACAGGGGTTAGGGGGGTAGAGGGGCAGTAACAGGGGGTGTGGGGGAGTGGAGGGGGCGAGTGAATGGGGTGGGGGGCAGTGAGTAGATGGGGTGGGGGAGCAGTTAGTGACAGGGGGTAGAAGGGGGTTTATAAATACCTTCCCTGGTGGTCCAGTGGGCGCCCTCTCTCTTCAGTCTGCAGCTCCGCTGGGAGTGAGCTGCAGACCACATGGTGAGTCTCGCGATCTCCAGTCAGAGCGTTGCCGCGGCAACGCTCTGACAGGCTGGAGATCGCGAGACACCTCAGTCTGCAGCTCACTCCCGGCGGAGCTGCAGACTGAGGCCGGATCTCTGTCAGGGCAGACTGACAGGAGGGGCCTCGCACCCGGCGGCATTGTGGGCACGCCGCCGGGCCCCCTCCTGTGTCGGTTCGAGGACCCGACATGTCAGTCTGCCCAGAGGCAGTGCCGCACGGAGGTGTGATTAGGGTGTGCCCAGGCACACCCCGTGCGCACGCCTATGTGTACTAAACACAATGCAGAGTTACACTGTACTAAACACAATGCAGAGTTACACTGTACTAACCAACATTCCGAGTTATACTGTTCAAACCATCATGCTGAGATACAGTGTTCTAACCATCATGCAGACATACACTGTCTAACCAACATGCACAGATACATTGTTTTAACCAACATGCACAGATACATTGTTTTAACCAACATGCACAGATACATTGTTTTAACCAACATGCACAGATACACTGTTCTTACCAAGGGGTTTGGCAATGTAAAGAAAATAAGTCATTACTGGATATATAGTTCATAGCAATTTCACTAATATAGAAATTGAGAATCCAAAGTGCATTCAAAGTGACTTTCAAATTTTAGGCTAAATAGCAGAATGAGACTTGGAGAACCCGTAGAGTGCACATTCTGATAATGCAATGAAAGCAGAACAAATACATTTGTAGGGAAAATGTTTAATGAGTATTTTGGAGTGGTCATGGTCCCTGGAGTCCGCATGTGCAGCAGTTCACGGAGTCTACCTCCAGCAGTGTCATTAGACAGACGGGAGAGTTCTGGGCTGGCTATTGTCAATTCTGTGCCCAAATCTATGTACAGAGTTTCACTGGTTTAATGAGAGTAAAATGTAATCAGTTTATGCTTTCAGACGATGGATGAGTGGCAGGTTTGACACCAAGCTTCAGCAGTTGCCGGATGCACATCACTAGGCACTTAAGGACCCTCGAAGCCCCATGAGATCAATGTAAGAGGGAAAATCATTGTAGAACCGTTTGTCCCATTACAGGAGAATGGGGCTACGGTACTCTTACCATAATAACCACTGGTTATGATGCTTTAGTAACTCTTTAGGCAGTAAATGTTGATGAACCAGGTATAAATGTATGACAGAATTTATTCATTTATGTATTGTAACATTATTGTAGACCAGGATTTTAAACACCTGATGACTACATATAATCTGCAAAACATCCTGACCAGTCTGAGAAGGGAAAGTGTGGAGATGTAGTAACCCCAGGAATTAGGTTATGATGTCTGCCATAGATCTTCGATGCTGCTGCTTTCTCTTGTTTGTCCTCTAATAAATATGCACAACTAGGAGAAGATTTCAGAAAAACAAAGTCCTGAAATCTTCGGGTGCTACAAAGCTTGCTAAGCATCCTATTTCTATTTTTTTTTTTTTGTAAATCTTTCTTTTATTGAGGCATTCGTGAGGGGTACAGAATAGAAAAAGGGAAATGCATGGATAGTCATACGAGTGGATTAGTACAGCGAAAACAGTGTGAATTACATTTCCAGGGGGTGGTTTGGCCGCGACTGAAGATGGCCGCTTAGAGACAGAGCTCCGACCCACGCAGCAGCTATAGCGGGCTCACACATCAGCACGGCACGGATATGGGGCGCACTAAACGCCCAGACGGCTCCCAAACCCCCAGGAACCCGGCGACTGCCGCACAAACGGGTCCCATGGACGGGTACCTGGCTCCGGCGACAACCGAACACCACGTGGCCGCGGGCACAAACATGGCCGACTCCCCGGCCCCCTCACCAACCTCAGAGCCGGCTGCACCCACGCTGGCAGAAATCAGTGCGGACATAAAAGCGATCAAAGCCCTAGCAGCAGCAATGGTCACCAAGACTGACATGCAGACCCTCTCTGACAACCTACACGCGGCGATCCGCATAGAGGTAAACTCCCTCAAGGCCGAAATTTCCACACAGGCCACCAGGATACAGGCAGCTGAAACTTCAGTACAGGCTATTGGGGAGAGAGTTGAGGCTTCAAATCTGGCCATACACAGGCAAGGCAATATCCTTTTACACCTAAGACGCCAAACTGAAGATCTTGATAACAGGGGCCGCAGATCTAACATAAGGGTCCGCGGCATGCCAGAACCCGACGGGGCAGAGGTCGTAGAAGCTACATTACAAACGCTGTTCCGCGACATACTGGGACCAGATGCACCAGACTCCATAACGTTTGACAGGGCGCACAGGGCGAATAGAGCACGCACGTCTGATAACATGCCAAGAGACATTATATGCTGCCTGCACTCCTACAAACTGAAGGAGAAAATAATGAACAAGGCCCGCGCAAGACCCACCTGGCGATTCAATGGCGCAGAAGTAGCTCTGTACCAAGACCTGTCTCCCCTTACGCTAGAGGCCCGCAGGGCCCTGAGACCCATCACTGCGCTACTCAGAGACAGAGGGATCCCGTACAAATGGGGTTTCCCCTTTATGCTTTTGGCCAGACATCACGACGACTGGTTCCCGCTACGTTGGCCAGAGGAGGTGCCCAGGTTCCTACAGCGCCTCAACCTCCCACCTACGGAGGTCACTGACTGGATACTGGGGCCAATGGACCAGAGGCAAGGAATCCACACCCCGAGCCAGCATCGCAGGAGGCGAGACATCACACCAAGGCGCCCACAGGCCCGCAGGCAACTGATACCCACAGACCCGGAGGAATAAGGTGGTGGCCCTCCCCTATTCTCACCAGGCAAGAAAGACCGACCACGACGAGCACAACATACCACGGCCTGCAGATGACCACTGAAGCCAACGCTATCCCGTGTACTGCAGAAGACAGATAAGTACTGTACGCACATACACACATTTGTGGGAACTTTTGCATGACCAAGTATCGCAACACATTCCTAGCATGCCCCTGGGGACGGGAGGCTATCCCGAGTTGATTGGGGAGGGGGGCCTGATGGGGGTGGTACGCGACACTGGGCTTGCTCGTGGGTGGGGGCCCTTGCAAGGACTATCCCACGTGTGTACATAGAACACGAACTGTTTCGCTATATAAGACTACTGGTTAATTACGAGACTCTTGAACTCCTGAAATAATGTGGTTCCGCTGATGCTACAAATGCGATTTGGTCATGCCATAACATTAACTTAACTGCTACCTGCAGCTCTAATTGTGAGATGGATGGAGGGGGTTGGGAGGCGAATAAGGGGACACATACCTATACATAGTTCTTGTTTTATTGTTAATGTAATGCAGGGCAGTGGCGGGTGGGATGGCTCTAGAGGTGGGAGTTTGGCTGGGTTACTAATGTGCCCTAGGGCTGTGGGGGAAGTGGGAGGGAAGTGGGGAGTTACACTGGGACTAAAACTATGACTCTATTGGTAGCACATGGTCTCGGGGGTGGGGGGAATGCGGGTGGGTTTGGTGGGGCGGGCAGGTAGGGGGTTCATGGGAGGTACTGAGGAGTGACGTTATCTATTGGCTATAACGCATTAGAGAGGGAAATGTGTATCCCTTGCACTGCACAATAAACGTCAATTAGGAAGTTTGCACACATGGCTGACAGACATGCACATACCCAGGGCGCCTTATGTGCCCCCCCCCCTCCCCCCCCCCCCCGCAGACGGTTGGCCCCGCTCATGACTCTTGAACCAGGGGACCCGGGACGGGGACCACTGTGGGAGACGGGGAAACCCGGGATGCACTCCCCATGTAGCTGACCCAGCCCGCTGAAACCCACGACCCGAGCTAACCTAAAACAGACATGGACTACTCACCCAGACATAGGGAGGGACCAGCTGCCGCTCACACCGCACAAACCTACTGAATGTTAACCCATACCCCCATAAGACGTGACCGTACAGATCGACATTCTCATTTTCATTGAACTAGCCATTGATTTAAAATTAGTAACAAGTGGGACACGGACATCCCTCTGAGAGATCCACACACTATTACACCACTAGACTCTGAGCCTCTGCTGCCTACCTGGCAGTGACACTGGGCCTCATCGGTCTCACCACCACCCCGACTCATACCTGTGTAGACCAAATTACTGGGGGACCCAACACCGCGGCTGCCCTAGCTTGCTAGGGGACGGTACGGTCTTGTTATCCACCCAGCTACACAGGACCCCCCCGTATTGTGGGGATAATTCCATTTCTTGTTGACGTCACGCCATTGAGCACTCGCACCGGGGGCCTCCTGGGACGGACTGAATTGGGAGTGGGCCGAGCCGCCCCCATCTCGTGGGAATTTTAACTTACGAGGGCTGTACCCTTCCTCTTCCTTAACTGTACTTGTATTCCTTCTCCCCCCCCCCCCCCCCTCCCCCTTCTACCGGCAGTTGAAGTGCGCACGGGCTACTGGACTTGGAACACCTAAACGCGACCACAGAAGCACCAGCGCCCTCGCCCACACTCGCCCCATGGCATACACAGCAGCTCCTCTACATGTCCTGACGCAGAACTGCCGAGGCCTTAACACGCCTGAGAAGCGCACACACCTCCTAAGAGAACTTCACCGCAGACGGATCTCCGTGGCAATGCTACAAGAAACACACCTCAAATCTTCCGATACCCACAGACTGAAGGACAGAGATTACCCAGTCAATTACCATAGCACTCACCCTGAAGCTCGAAAAGTAGGAGTGGCGATACTGATGGCCGCGAATCTTACATTCACTCTGCTGGACCAAAAGGCAGACCCTAACGGTAGGTTCCTTTTCATCAAAGGCACGATTGCAGGAAGGAAATACACCTTCGCCTCTATCTATGCGCCAAACGCAAAACAGGCAATGTTCTTGTGCAAAACATTCCGCCAACTGGCAATTTTTGCGGAAGGTTCGCTCATCATAGGGGGGGACTTCAACGCACCGCTTGACCCGTTGATGGATTCCTCGACTGGACACAGCAGCATACCTCAAACCGCGATTAGGGCTATAAAGAAGACCATGCGAGACTTGAGATTAGTAGATGCGTGGCGGACCATACACCCGACAACCCGGGACTATACACACTACTCAGCCATACACAGGAGATACTCGCGCATTGACTATGTCCTTATACAACAGGAGGGCCTACAATACTTACAGTCAGCTACAATCACACCGACACCATGGTCGGACCACGGCGCAGTGTCCATGAAATTGGACTCCCCGCTGTTCAGACCCACTAGGACAACGTGGAGGCTAAATGAGTCGCTCCTGTCGGACCCGGAAGTGCAGGCACTCTTGACAGAACAGCTCACCAACTACTTCAGTGAAAACGACACGGAGGATGTATCGAAGGTGACGCTATGGGAAGCACACAAGAGTGTACTTCGAGGCCCTCTCATACGGATTGCCTCTCGTAAAAAGAGGGAATCGCAACAACAAATGCTGGATCTCACCGACCGGATCTCCCGACTTGAAACACAACACAAGCGATCGCAACTAGAAGAGCATTATCGCTCACTCCTGGATGCTCGCAGACAATTGGCGGAACTGGTAGCCAGCAAACATCATAGGGCGACGCAACGATCCAAAGCCTTCTTCTACATCCATGCCAACAAAGGTGGGAGACTCCTAGCCCGCATGATCCGACCCCAACAAACCAGGGCGCAAGTACACGAACTACGGAAGACTGACGGCACACTTACACAATACCCGGAGGCAATTGCCACTGAATTCGGTAAATATTACCAACAATTATATAACTCCACGCAGTCACCCCCAGATGCCCGCGGAGCAGAACTACGAGACGCGACAACGCGCTACTTACAAGGATTTCAACCTGATGCCTTAACATCGGCAGAAGCGGAACTACTAGAGGTCCCGATCACCACGGAAGAGGTTCAAGCGGCGATTAAGGCAGCGAAGAAAGGGAAGGCTCCGGGACCAGACGGGCTCTCGGCGGGATACTATAAGCTATTCAGAGATATTCTGACTCCACACCTAATGGCAGCCCTCAACCGACTTCAACAAGGAGATAAATTCCACCAGGAAACACTAGCAGCTACCATCACGGTGATCCCCAAACCCGGCAAAAACCCTGAAAACTGTAGTAGCTACCGGCCGATCTCACTTCTTAACACGGATGTGAAGCTTTTCACCAAGATCCTTGCCACCAGACTACAACAGTATGTACCGCGCTTAATACATCCAGATCAAACTGGTTTTGTACCGGGAAGGGAAGCCAGAGATTGCACACTCCGAGCATTTTCCATACAAGCACTAGCCCTTAGAGAGAAATCGGGCCTACTAATGCTCTCAACGGACGCCGAAAAGGCTTTTGATCGGGTGAATTGGGACTTCATGATGGCGACATTACGTAAAGTGGGACTAGGAAGTGGGATGGTGACTTGGATAGAGGCGCTTTATACAGACCCCAGTGCCAGAGTGAGGGTGAATGGCGCGCTTACGGACGCCTTCGCCATTCACAATGGCACTCGGCAGGGCTGCCCATTATCGCCACTCCTGTTTGCCATCACGCTGGAACCATTTCTGGATAGGGTGAGACATACGCCAGAGATCAGAGGATTTAGGCATGGGAACCAGGAACATAAGGTAGCTGCATATGCAGACGACATGCTCTTCTTTGTGATCGACCCAGCTAAATCCTTGCCGGCCCTGATGCGAGAATTTGACGCATATGGCCAGTTGTCGGGGCTGAAGCTTAACTTAACTAAATGCGAACTGTTAGATGTCTCAACTACGACGACTATAGGAGAGCAAATCAAACGCAAATATCCCTTCCATTGGTGCCAAGACCAGATGCGATACCTGGGAATCTGGATGCCCAGAAACCCGAAAGAACTGTATGCCAGGAACTACACCCCCCTTCTGCGCACAATACTAAACGACCTTAAAAGTTGGAACTACAATCACATATCCTGGCAGGGTCGTATATCAGTAATTAAGATGAACATTCTCCCACGGCTGCTCTACTACTTCCACACCATTCCCTGGCACGTTCCACCAGAATTTTTTACGTCTCTTAAGTCGGCGGTGATAAAATATGTCTGGAAGGGAGAAAGGGCACGGCTCAGTTTTGACAAGCTATGCCTACCTAAGAATTGGGGGGGCCTGGCCCTACCGGATATCCGCAAATACTTCCATGCCGCGGTACTGCAGCGGATCAGGGACTGGCATACAGCGTCTGATAACAAACTATGGGTGGCACTAGATAGAGAAGGCATGAACAAAGCCCTTTACAGGCTCATATGGCAAGGCTCGGCGGATGTAACATCGAAACTGGGCGCTGAATCACCCATCACACAAACGCTAAAGACGTGGTCTCTCATAAGACGAAACCTACGTATCTCCCCACAACCGAGCCCCCTGATACCGATAACTCATAACTCGGAGATAGGTGGAGGGCTCCACAGATCTTCCTGGCCAATAGAGGGAAACAACGATTATGTCCCGATATACGAGGTCCTAGGCAACTCTGGAATACGGAGCATTGAGGAATGGAGTGGAACACCGCATCCGACGCTAATGCACAGATTTCACTACGCTCAATTACGGCATTTTTATTATAACCTCCCCAACAGGGTAGCACTACATAGAGAACAGACGTGGTTTGAACGCCTCTGCACGACCGGCCCCGACGCGGACGGCAGAGTCTCAGTCATCTATCAACAGCTTATAACAGGAGATCGCACACAAAACACGGCGTTCAAGAGAAGATGGGAAGAGTTGACGGATAGGACATTCACTGAAGCACAGTGGGAACAGATACTAATATTACAACACAAAAGCTCCATAAGTACCAACTACCAGGAGGTCAACTTTAAGCTACTCTCCCACTGGTATAGGACTCCATCTCTACTACACAGGATATTCCCGGGTACTACAGACACCTGTTGGAGATGCGAAACCCACACGGGCACAATAAGACACATCTGGTGGGATTGCGCAAAGATTAAGCCGTTTTGGGAAGATATACAAAGGGAAATGACAACCATCCTGGGAGACCTACCTGACTTCAACATAGAAATGGCCCTACTGCATCACACGGAAGGCTCAATAGCCCAATACAAGCGATCGATAATTCGACACCTACTGAATGCGGCAAAGGCATCCATACCTGCTAAATGGAAACAGACCCAGCCACCGACTGTGACAGAATGGCTTCAGAGGGTAGAAGACATACACACGGCCGAGGCACGATACGCAGAACTACTCGGACGGAGCACCAAACACGTCACCACCTGGACCCCGTGGTATGTATACCTCTCTCGACCGGGAGCAGGAGGAACATAACGCACGCCATTGTACACAGGGTCCAGGGATGCCCGGGCGCACGGTGCCACTTTTACACCCTACCCTCCCTACCCTCCTTCCTCTGTCCCCCCCCCCCCCCCTTCCCCTTTCTCTCACTATACAATGCTTCCACTCAAGCCCACGCGACCTACTTCTAGGACACCGTGGCGGCGGCTCGGGCTGGGCCCGAGGAGGTCGGGAACAGGGGCACCCGACTGCGAGGAGGCACGAATTATAGGTATGGAATGTAGTAGATTTCAGGAAGGCGAGCCAATGTCATCACTAAAGGCTAACTGACGAAACAACTAGGGAACTGAACATACACAGCAATAACCCCAAAGTATGACACACTAGACTGACAGGGGGACGGGAATACAACATAAACCCTGCAATACTCCAAGGCACCACATCAGGCTTCAGACTGTAGGACTACTACGATAGACGGACATACCCAAACCACTTCTGTTGCACAGGCGACTCCTGGAATTCTCTTCTTTAGGAGATCCCTGGTTAAGAATCGGATTAGAGGGGTGGCGTTCCTTAACTGTGAAACGTATGTGCTTGGAACTGACAATCTTAATTGCACCACGACACACCTAGTTCAGCAAATACCTACATATCTCCGACACTACGCCCAACTGGGGCCACGTAGGATCTTACAGCTCCATGTGCCCAACATAAACATGTTTGAGATTGAAGTTATTATCTAGTTTCGTAGCCATAAGGTCTATATGCCAGGTTCCTTAGTGGGACCAAGGAATGGGGCCCTGAGATATCCCCTGGTTTAAACCCGCTTGATCGATTACTGATGTTACTGAAACTGTTTTGGCTCGTGAAGATGCACCTACCTATAATTGTTTAAATTGTTTAATTTGCTACAATTGCTTATAATTTACTGATTGATTAACAGCTGTATAATGCCTACCGTATGTTAGATAATCAGAAGACAACAACGCTTACTTTCAGTGTTACTCTCCGAACTGACTATACGTATTTACACTGTTGTGGTGTAAGTATTTTTGTGATTCTGTACTCACCTGATTGTCCTAATAAAGAATTTACAAAAAAAAAAAAAAAAGAATTACATTTCCAGAGTGGTATTGCCTCATTTTTATGTTTTGGTGAGACGGTAAACGGGAACACAATTTAAACAGGTTAACAGTAGATACTATATGACAAGTGCGACCTTATCAATATAAGCAGTTATACAGGAACGTACAGGCTGATTGACATGAGCAAAGGCTGATCTGTTAGAGCTAAAGAAAAACCCTATCGGCTCGAAGCCTAGTGCTAGTGCCGACTGCCTGGCATGTAAATTAATTTACCTTGCTGGTCTGCCTGGGCCCAACGATCTATACAATTCAATAGTGCTTAATGTGTAACTGGTAGGGCGGTGCATTTTACAAGATACAGTATAGTGCCCCCTGTTGCTAATCAATTGTATTTCGAGTAATGTCAGCATATAATGAAGAGCAGACGTGTTAAACCAGACAAAGCAAAGCTCTACCAGAGGGGGTATATACATAATATGAGTTGAGTTATATGTGATTGAGTAAGGAGCCGAGCTTTTTGTAATAGACAAGCTTCTCTTGCACCTGTGCAATGGTTTATATTAGTACGATAGTAGGTGCTACGGCAAACGCTTACAGTACTCAGCAGAGCAGTATGTAGTAAACCCAACATGGCATGTATTCAGCAAGCTATGAAGTAACAGTGTATTAACAGTAGTGGTGGACATATTAGGTTATACATGCATACAGTCTCGTGAGTCAAGCTAGTTAGACACTATAGGGACCATCACTCAGTAGGGGCAATCCGCTAAAACAATGCTATCAATACAGGCATACGCCAAAAATTGTCCAGAGAGTCACTGGTTCACACATTTCTACATTGGACCCAACTCCAGCAGGATGTGGGTCGCAAAAAAGAAAAGAAAAAGAAAAAATCAGGTCTACTCAAAACTAAACTAAAAGATGAAAGCAGTGTGTAACCTCAAGGAATTCAAGCAAACTCCTGCACCAAAATTAAGTATGACACAGAACAGTATCGTGAGAGTCAGAGGCAAGCTGTACACTGCCGCGGGTGGGATATACATGACAGTGATGCCAGCTCTGTGTAATCCCACGGCTGGGAGACCAGTCCATGTCATCCAATGCCTATTCTCGGCCGAGTGGCTGCAGGATCCTTCAGGTCACGGGAGGTGGCAGAGCGCTGCATGCGGATCGGGGTCTTCCTCCGGCCCCAGGCCTTTAGAGAGGGCTGCATCATTAAACCACAGGCTCGGTGGCTACGAGAGTCCGAGGCTTTCCCGTATCGGGTGCAGTGGGAGACCCAGTTGGTTATCCGCCGCCGGCGGCGGGCGGTCTGCCTGCGAGGTGGGCAATGCTTTAAGGGCTTTCTCCTTTGGGCCCTCAGCCTGGGTAGGTAAGTAGGAGCGCCCGGGAGCAGTCGCTCCGTCCCCAGCCCATCTCCTGTCTTCTCCTTTTCTGCTTGGACTGGATTTGAGGTCATGCGCTGTTCCAGTAGTGCCCAGAAGCGTTGAAAGCTATTCTCTATTCGGGTGAGTATACACTCCGCCACAGTGTTAATGTTTCCATCGTGTGTTGCGGATGGCGGGAGCGACGTAGGCCCCACCGCCATCCTGTTAGGGACTTCGCTTAAAGTGGAGGAGCTTTGTTGAGCTGCCGGGGGCCCTGAGGGTGGTCGTGCAGGGCCATCGGGGACCGGGATAACCCCCACCGGTCCATAGGGGGGGGTGACGAGGCCAGTGAGACAATCCGTCCGGGATCCACACCAGACTCTCAGCGGTTGAGCTGGATGGCGGCCGCCCACCCCGCTCCCCGCTTCAGCAGGCCGCAGGCCCCGGGTACACGATCTCCCCGCTGGGGTGCACATCTGTCGGATCTGAGGTCTTCAGAGTAGGCAGTTTGTCGTCGTGAGTCAGCTGGCAGATTTTCCAGTGAATTTAGGCAGGTTTTCCGCTTAGTTTTTGCTCGTTAGGTGAGAACAGGCAGGAGCTCATCCAACTTGCGACTGACCAGCATGGCGGACCGGCCCCGCCCCCAGAATCCTATTTCTAGATGAAAAGGCACCAGAATCATCCTGGAACTAACCTGATATAAAGGCCAGGATGAGGTATGTTTACCCCTTGTAGACTTTATGTAACAATTATGTCAGCACATCACCTAAACAGACGTAGGACTCCCTTAAAAGACCGTTCCACACCTCAAAAGCCCTTCAGCTTGGGTAAGGAATATCCTCTTTTAACCCCAGTTTATAAAAGAGCAGATTTCAATGAGATTTCAGCATTTTAAAAAATCAATTATGGACACACCCTGGCTGTCAATCAAACAATCCATTAGCTCCCCTGAGCTAATGTACGTCAGAAACATTCTACTTGAGCGCGTCTGCCTCATCCCACAAAGACCTCAGATCAGGGTCTTCAGCTCCTCTAGACCTGAGATCAGATGTGCGCACATGCACAAGTGCACCATCTCTGAACTGCAGGTTTCCATGAGCAGTTTCTATGAGCTGCAGGTTTTGTAAATGAAATTGTTTTTTAAAAAGCATGTATTAGGGGCATACCTACTAAAAAGTGATGTATATTTCTTTGCCCATTTGGGTAATGGTGTGTCCCTTTAAACAGTGATCCCCAACCCGTCCTTAAGGCAGAGGCACATCGGGTCTTCCACATTGGAACAGAATTGGCTAATGTCCAAATTCTGAACTGTTAGTGTGCTTTGAGGATTGAGCTGGGAGCAAGTCCAAATCAGGATTCCCTACTGTGAGAACACATTTCCACTTTGGGATCTCCTTCAAATTATCCCTTGTTACAACTCTGTTTTTAAAAAAGTACTCCTACTACAAAACCAGAGTTCCTGGTGTCTGACACCTATCAGTCTCAGCCAGTGATCAGAAGGCCTAAGTAAGATCCTGGGATTAGCAGACACTCATCCACTAAAATATATGTGACTGTGGCCCTGTGGCTGCTTAGGAACAATGTAAATCCAAAACATTGTTTACAAAGTATTCCATACATGTAGTAGAGTCTAGACTGGGGTTTGTGGTTCTCTCATACTGCCGTGATTGAAAAAAACCTCAAATCTGCACTGTTTCTACTCTTCCTATGTATGGACAGTCACCACACTTACATTATTCAACTACTTCCTAATTCACAAGTGTAAAGATTTACTTCAATATGGCTAAGTATTCAAAAACAAATCATACAGAATCTGTAAGCCATTTTGAAAGAAATCTTTACAAATATTATTATTATCTGTATTAAGGGTAATAATTGTAAACCCCAGGGGAGGGGGGAGGCCTGACCACCATGCTGATTGGTCGTATGAAAAATCAGCACCTGAAGTCCCCAACCTTTAAGCTTACAAACGCAGAGAATACCTGGCACCAGGAAGCTGGAGTCGATCATGCAAAGATTTGCTAGTTCCAAGGCTGAGCTTTAAACTTGGATTCTGGACCCTTGGAGGCAGGGCCGGACTGGGAACTAAAATCAGCCCTGGAAAAAAATTCTATACCAGCCCAATAATGCGTCGCGACAGCATAGTGTGCTGATATAGAGGGTGAAAAAATAAATTGAAATTGAAAACTCTTACTCCAACGAAGGAACGCATATAGGGCGTCAAAATAAACAAAAGAGCGCCTTTTTTTTTAAGCAGACGTACATTTGCATGTAATCAATGTTTCAGTACAACTACTTTGGCCTATTAAGGACATTTTAGTAATGGTACTGAAATGCTGAATGTCTGCAGTTGCACAACTAAAAAAATGAAGTGATCTGGTTAATTTTGAAGTTCTATGGGTGCGCTCTTCACTTTGAATATGTTATTGTGCATGAGTATGCAACTAGCAACAAGACAGGGCCAATACGTGCTCATTACACACACACACGTGCTCATTACACACACACACACACACACACGTGCTCATTACACACACACACGTGTGTGTGTATATATATATATATATATATATATATATTAATGACATTTATGTGTGTATTATGCATATATAAATGTATATTACAATGTGTAAATATTATAGGCATAGTTATATGTTACTAATACACACATCAATATACATGCATATATATGTGTGTATTACTGTCAGGATCACATCAATTTACGTCTATTACCTTTACCTCGTTTAGTGTATCTTGTCTCCAATTGTCTCCTTTTTTTTCTCTTACAGAGACCCTTGTACATCTTTTACTTCATCCCAGTCCATGTGTGTTTCTTTTTACCCTTCTCCAGCCTCTGTATTTCTCTTTCCCCCAGCTCCTTTTGTGTTGTTCTTAGCCCCAGACACTTTGTCTCTTTCTCCCCTTCCAAATCTCATCTGTGTGTCTCTTTCTAACTCCAGACTCTGTGTGCCTCTTTCTCTTCTCCCAGCCACTCTCTATCTCTTTTTCCCCAGTCCAGCGTTGCCTCCCACAAATCTTGTGTCACTTTGTCCCCCTTCCCTACAGTATGTCTCTTTGTCACCCCAACAAACCTTCTGTGTGTCTCTCTTCCCCATCTCCTCCCTGTGTCTCTCTCTTACCCCTCTGTCTCTTTGTACCCCCATCCCCTGTGTCTCTCTATTACCCCATCTGTCTCTGTGTCCTCCTTCTCCGGTGTCTCTCTATTACCCCTCTGTCTCTTTGCCCCCCCCTTGCCCTATGTCTCTCTATTACCCCTCTGTCTCTTTGTCCCCCCCCCCAACCTGGTGTCTTTCTATTACCCCTCAGTCTCTGTGTCCCCCCTCTCCCTGTGTTTCTATTATTCCTCTATTTGTCTCCCCCCTTCCCCTCTATTTGCCTCTCCCCTTCCCCTCTATTTGTCCCTCCCTTCCCCTCTATTTGTCCCCCCCTTCCCCTCTATTTGTCCCCCCTTCCCCTCTATTTGTCCCCCCTTCCCCTCTATTTGTCCCCCCCTTCCCCTTTATTTGCCTCTCCTCTTCCCCTCTATTTGTCTCCCCCTTCTCCTCTATTTGTCTCCCCCTTCTCCTCTATTTACCCCCCTTCCCCTCTATTTGCCTCCCCCCCTTATTTGTCTCCCCCTTCTCCTCTATTTACCCCCTTCCCCTCTATTTGCCCCCCATCCCCTCTATTTGTCTCCCCCATCCCCTCTATTTGCCTCTCCCCTTCCCCTCTATTTGTCTCCCCCTTCCCCTCTATTTACTCCCCTTCCCCTCTATTTACCCCCCTTCCCCTCTATTTGCCTCCCCCCTTCTCCTCTATTTGCCTCCCCCCTTCTCCTCTATTTGCCCCCCTTCCCCTCTATTTGTCTCCCCCTTCTCCTCTATTTGCCCCCCCTTCCCCTCTATTTGCCCACCCTTCCCCTCTATTTGCCTCCCTTCCCCTCTATTTGTCCCCCCCTTCCCCTCTATTTGTCTCTCCCCTTCCCCTCTATTTACCCCCCCCTTCCCCTCTATTTGCCCCCCCCCCCTTCTCCTCTATTTGCCCCCCTTCCCCTCTATTTGTCCCCCCTTCCCCTCTATTTGCCTCTCCCCTTCCCCTCTATTTACCCCCCTTCCCCTCTATTTGCCTCCCCTCTTCTCCTCTATTTGCCCCCCCCTTCCCCTCTATTTGCCCCCCCCTTCTCCTGGCCCCCCTTCCCCTCTATTTGCCCCCCCCTCCCCTCTATTTGCCCACCCTTACCCTCTATTTGCCCACCCTTCCCCTTCTGTGTACCTGCTTAACTTGTCACAGGAGGACTGAGGGAGGGGGCGGAGCTAACGACCATGCTCCCTCGCGGTTCCCATAATTCCTAGCATCTACACATCATAGAGTAGTGATTACTCTATGATCAGGACCGGTGCTAGGATTTTTAGTTACACAGGCGAAGATGCCTTTTGGTGCCCCCCCACCCTCGTTTAAAATAAGGTTCATACAAACACAGAAATAATCATACAGAGACATACAGACACAGACAGAGACATACATGCATACAGAGACATGCAGGCATATAAAGACATACATACAGAGGCATACCGTCATACAGACACATACATACATACATACATACATAGACATACAGAAACATACATACAGAGACATCCAGGCATACAGACACATACACGCATACAGAGACATACCGTCATACAGACACATACATATATACAGGTATACAGAGACATACAGGCATACAGACACATACGTACAAAGACATACAGGCATACAGACACATAGATTTGTACATACAGAGACATACAGGCATACGGACACATACATTTGTACATACAGAGACATACAGGCATACAGAAACATACATACAAAGACATACAGGCATACAGAGACCTACATACATACATACAGAGACATACATACATACATACATACAGAGACATACATACATACATACAGAGACATACACAATTACATACTTACATCAGTTCAATCTTGTCCCCTGGATGCATGCTGTCTGGCTCCTTGGAGTCCTGTCCTGCAGCCCAGCCCCATCACTGGGCGCCAGCCGCGCTGTGTGGTACACAGGGAGCAGGGATATGATGTCATTCATATCCTCGCCCCCTCCACACAGCCTGCGGCAGACACCAGGGTAGGTGTAGTGGCGTACACATGACCCATGGGGCCCCAGTGCGCAAATTGATCCGTGCCCCCCCCCCCACGCTTACTCTGCGCGGGCCGGGGCCGCAACACATGGCGGCGGTCACCTGGTCGCAGGGGTTGCAGGGCTGTGACCCCTGCGACCGCGGTATGTACGCCAGTGCATGCAGATGCACACACACTTAAAGGACCACTACAGACACCCAGATCACATCAGCTCAATGAAGTGGTCTGGGTGTCAGGTCCCTCTAGTTTTAACCCTGCAGCTGAAAACATAGCAGTTTCAGAGAAACTGCTATGTTTCACCGAGGGTTAATCCAGCCTCTAGTGGATGTCTCACTGACAGCCGCTAGAGGCGCTTCCGCCATTTTAAGACACTGAACGTCCATAGGAAAGCATTGAGTAATGCTTTCCTATGGGCGGTTTGAATGCGTGCGCGGCAAGAGCATTCGGAGCTGAGAGGTGGAGGGATCCCCAGCGCCAAGGGAGTCCGGCGCTAGAGAAAGGTAAGTGCTGAAGACACACACACACTCTCACGAACAGATGCATACACACCAGCTAACAGACACACATTTACTGACAGACACACTCAGCGACAGACATACATACACACTCACTTACAAAACATACACTCTCACTGACAAACACACACTCACTAACAGACATCAAACAGACTCACTAATACACACACAAACACACTCAGTAAGAGACACACAGTAACACACTCACAGACACACACTGACACTCACTAGCAGACACACACTGACACTCACTAGCAGACACACTCACCGACACTAGCAGACACACTCACCGACACTAGCAGACACACTCGCTGACACTAGCAGACACACTAGCAGACACTCACTAGCACTCACTAGCAGACACTCACTAGCACTCACTAGCAGACACTCACTAGCACTCACTAGCAGACACTCACTAGCACTCACTAGCAGACACTCACTAGCACTCACTAGCAGACACTCACTAGCACTCACTAGCAGACACACTCACTGACACTCACTAGCAGACACACACACTGACACTCACTAGCAGACACACTCACTGACACTCACTAGCAGACACACTCACTGACACTCACTAGCAGACACACTCACTGACACTCACTAGCAGACACTCACTGACACTCACTAGCAGACACACTCACTGACACTCACTAGCAGACACACTCACTGACACTCACTAGCAGACACACTCACTAGTAGACACACTCACTGACACTCACTAGCAGACACTAACACTCACACTAACACTTTTCTTTTCTGTCATGTTGTTTCTTTGCTATTTAATGCAAAATAAATCCATGTTCAGTATATACATAAATCCAACTCACAGTACCTAAATAAATTACATTTTTATACATTAAAAAAAAAGAAAACACTCACACTAACACGTTTGTTTTTTTAATTTAATCCCCCAGCCTCCTTACCTTGTTGGAGTGCTGAAGGGATTCCCTGGGGTCCAGTGGTGCTGCTGGGCTCCTGGGCGGGCGGGTAGGCAGGCTGGCAGGCGGGCACACGCGCGAGGGAGCACTCTCCCATGTGTGCTTCCTCTTCAGCTCCCTCGCGCGCCGCATACGGATACCGGAGCCGGAAGATGACATCATCTTCCGGCGCCGGCATCCCTACGCGGTGCGCGAGGGAGCTGAAGAGGAAGCACACATGGGAGAGTGCTCCCTCGCGCGCCCGCAGAATCGGGCGCTCGGCCACGCTACAATAGGTCGTCGGTTGGAGGGGAGCGCAGTGCGCTTCCCTCCTTCCGGTCAGCCTGATTTTGCGCCCCCAGGGCCGGTGCGCCCTAAGGCGGCCGCCTGGGCCGCCTTACGGTAGCGCCGGCCCTGTCTATGATGTGTAGATGCTAGGAATTATGGGAACCGCGAGGGAGCATGGTCGTTAGCTCCGCCCCCTCCCTCAGTCCTCCTGTGCTGACAGCTATGCTGCTGTCAGTATCAGTGAGTGTGCTGCTGCATCGCTTAGGCGGCCGCCCGGCACACTCACTGATACTGACAGCAGCATAGCTGTCAGCACAGGAGATGGGGCCGCCGGCCACAAGGTAAGTATACACCCTCAGAATGTGCCGCCGGACCGGCCACCCGGCGGCACCGACAATGCGGCCAGCGGCCGCAATATTATTAAAATATAGGGAGCAGGACTCCCTCTCTCCCTCCAGCCCCCCAGGTGCCGCGGCCCACCGGGAAATTTCCCAGTATCCCGGTGGGCCAGTCCGGCCCTGCTTGGAGGTAAAGTCTTAGTAGCTGAGGCCTGCTTAGGCGGTGCCTCTGTCATCGGAACACCCACTTATCTCTAAGATGGCTGCTGAGTCGGTGTTACTTCACATAATATCTTTGGGGGTGACAGCTTCACTCTATGTGAGAGATTTTGGGCTAAACTAAACCAGAAATCTTAGACGGAGATGCCTTTACAGCCAACCAAGGCATGCTCTGCTCAAGAAGTGCGGAACATGGGCACCTATACTCAACACCGCTACTTCGCACTCGACTAGGAATCTGTCAAATCCTCGTTTATGGTGACTGCTTGGAGCAACTGGATCCTTGCCTATATCCAATCTATGGCTGTTCCGAAATGGCATAAAGGGCGCAAATAACCCTTGTCCTGCAATTAGTCGGCATCAATTAGGCAGCTTACAGAGTTCTTGAAGATCTCGGCTGGCCAAAACGGCTTTAGTGGTGGATTGGCTGTCTATTTCCTGTATGTGGTATAGGTTTTAGGGCTGTGCCCTGCCTCTGGTGAGGGTTTGGTGATCTATACCAGGAGTCTGGGAGAGCCTCTTTACCATACCGTAGGTATACATACCGCTACTTCCGAGGCTACCCCAATTTTACAAACTCTTCTAGTGTTCCTATGGGGCCAAGTGATCTTTTGCATGTTATACTCAATTTATTGCCTGTTTGTTCATTTTTTTTTTTATTTTTTTTTTAATTCTTTATTTTTGTTGCGCAGGTGGGTACAGAATTATTGACGAACGCCACAACAGCGTATATGAGCATATTAACAAATTAAACAGTGGCAGCGATACATGCGCATTTTTAGATTTTTAGGTACAGGCTTATCCTTACGCCATAGATGCGTCCCTATATGCGTATTCATGCTTAATAGTGGCGTGAGTGTATGTATAGATTAAAATATAACTGACTAGACATTTTCGCGTTAAACAAAACTAGTGGGTTGTTACGTTGCTATATAGTACGGTCGCATAGTAGTAATAACAGTTGTACATCCATCATATCCCGAGGATTAACAAGCGAACAAGACATTATGCTAGCAAAGCTGTACTGTGTATAAAGAGCAAGCTTAAGGACAAAGCATGCATATAGAAATTAGTGATCAAAACTAAACAGTGCACATTTTGTAAACTTACAAAGCGTAGTTTCATCAGGGGTGAAATCAACGTGACAGTTGAAGCACATTTTTTAAAATCAATAACAGGTATAAACAATCGATTGTAAATGCAGCTACATAGTAAATTCAGGCTGGGTCAATGCGATGACTTAGCTTTAAATGCTCTAAATTATGCTGGTGCAACATATACATCAGGAAGGTAAACTAAAGCTTTGCAAATAGACAATAAAAAAAAAACATAATGGAGCAGGAACACATCGCTAGTTATAGTAACAGGCTAGTGCTTCTAATGCATAACGCTATATTCAGGCTATGTCTAGGTCACTTTACTTCAGGGTATGACAGGGTGTACAGTGTTGGCTACTGATAAAGATGTAGTTATATGCAGGTTCCCCGCTTAACTATGTGTATGTGTCATATTCAAGTAAACCATATATGTCAGACTCCTGTGAGTGGATTATAACATGCTTTAGCCTTTAGTTAGCTTATGGTTGGTACCTATAGTAGCACTGAATTGTGAGTAGAGACTGTGCGGACTTATGGGAGGCCCCCAATGCGATTTATAATACACAGGTTTGAGTCCTATAAAAACAAGGAGAGAGAAACAGACATTAAGTCCCCTTCTTGAGTTGACACATCCAATGCTTTTTTGGGGGTAGATGTGCGCTTCTCGCGATTTAGAGTCCACTGCTGATGGAAAGTCTCTGTTCAAGAGGTGCCACCTGTAGCCGGTGCCGTTTGGAGCCTGTGGTGAGTAGATCTCTGTCAGCCATCGGTTTGGCGCACCAGGGTGCCCGGTCTGCTTCCAGTCGCTGGGTGCCGTTCTCTATGCTGGTAGTCTGCTGGGTGTTAGCAGCCTGTGATACACTCCTTGGCAGCAGGGGTTGCCTGACTGCTGCTTCACCCCGTGTCGGTAGGCAGCAGGGGTTGCCTGACTGCTGCTTCACCCCGTGTCGGTAGGCCCCGTGGCGTGGTAGCGGTTGCGGGCAGCCGGCGGATCAGTAAGTCTTCCTGTATTTTGCCCAGAGGAAGAAGAAGAAGAAGGCCACCGAGTTTCCAGCCTTTGCGGAGGTGAGTAGCATGTTTGGGTTCGCTGGTGTATGCAGGTGGTTTCGGTCTGCTTGTGTTCTTTGTGCCATCGCATGTGGCCTCCGCCATTTTGCTTGGCTTGCGGATCTTGACGGCCCAGTTACTGCGCATCGTGTTGCTCGGGTCCTGAGGGTGAGGACCGGGATCACCCCCCCGGTCCAGGGGGGGGGGGGTTAGGGGCCAGTTCCCCGCAGGTCCGACTCCCGGCTAAGCGCTGTTTGGCGGGCAGTGGGGCAGCGGCCGTCCACCCCTCGCACCGCCTGAGTAGGCCGTAAGGTGCCGATGAGGAACCCTCCTCCTGGGGACTGAAGCCCGTTTGGCCAGCCTCTCCCTAGATCCAGGGCTCTTAACCCGCTGAGGGCCACCAGTGCTGGACGTTGTTTTTTGCCCAAAGTTGCAGTTTTGGTGCCTTTTCGGGCCTAGTTTGCAGGAGCTGGTGTCGAGTGCGACCGTCCAGCTCGGCGGTCCGGCCCCGCCCCCTGTTCATTTTTAACATACTAAACTGTTATGCCTTTAATTTTCTTAAATTTCTTTTAATGTGCAGGTGTCATGATTCTCCTATTGTAATAACCATTTAAATGTACATTACTAATGCTTTCTCATTAATGCGTATCTCACATGCACCTGATTTCTTTTCTGTAACTTTGCAACCAAATAAAAAAATAAATAATAATAAACCCCTCATCCAGACTGGCTTGTCTCGGCTCAATTTCCACTTGCCAATCTGTTCTGTAGAATTTACAGTGAACTTTCACCTAATGAGAAAGTGACCTGTTGAACATGGGCACAGTAAGGGATTTGTGGTGTCATTTTCAGCTTTTTGCTCTAGAAAGCAGACAGCAGAGCAAATCCTTCCCAGGAAACCTAAGTCATCATGTACATTTGGAGAAAGAAAGTAGACACTGCGGAACAGAATGGAAGGAAGAGGCAGAAAAGAGGTTGGGGGGGGGGGGGGGGGGAGCTGGAGGATATGGAGCAAAACTAATTTATGTTTTTCAAACAAAACTGAAAAAATACTGAGAAATATAAACACCAAGCATAACTACCTATAACCTAACCTACACATAACAAACGTGCCTTGAGCGTGCATCGCTGGATTGATCAATCTGACACTTCTGTTCATCTACATTCGATGTACAGTACATCATGATCTGTTGTGGGAGATCACACTCCTGAGTGGCCGATTTTAATGACAGCTGTTGTCTGGGACTGTAACTCCCACTTATCTCAGTCAATACTGGGACATGTAAACAAAAAGAAGATTTAGGGAATCCATCAACTCATAAGTGTAAATGTTGTTTAACAACCCTAATACACCTCATACATACCAACAACTCTGATCCTAGAAAAGAGGGAAACCCAGGTAGAATATTGAGGGACAAGAAGATTTAAGTACCAAAATGTAGTGTGTAAAGAGATACTTTGTATACGTGTGTTACTGTGCCAACAGTCAATCGAAACATGACTACTATGGGGCATCTCCCTGCCCACCGGTTAGCTTTAAAGAATATGATGGAGCTTTCTTACTAAACTGAAAGTAAACTCAAGACTGTAATTGGAAAATCCCTTGTGTCTGAGAAGCGGGGGAAACAGGCTTATTTCAGACACAATGTGTGTTATGTTCCCTATGTTATTTTTCAAATAGCAGTTTAAGCGACAGACCCGACAGCAGTAAACTGACCCCTCAGATACTAACCCTGCTCTTATACCAAATATCTTACCAAAACCCAGCAATCTGGCCACTCTAGGGACTTCTAAGGCAGAATAGCTTGTGTCATTTTACTGGTATAATTGTTGAAAAAATATTTTATATAATTATTTTCTTTATCGTCATTAGCATTTTATTGCACATTTCTAATCATGTCCAATGATTAGTTATTGATATTAAGCGAAACTATGCATTGGGTAGCCATTGCCAACTATATAAATACAAGTATATCAGTGTACTTGGTATCCTACATTCAAAATGTATTATTTATAGACACATTTCTTAAGTGACCAGCACTCCTTAAAGTGTATAGGTACAGGATGCTAAGCAACAAAAAAATGAATGTTATGATCACAGATAACTAACAGAAGCATCAGTCACCGAGTTTACTAACTGAGTGAATCCTTCCATCTGTGTTAATCCAGGTGTGTTGCTCACGGACTACCTGCTGTGTTTCTTAATGGACTACAACACACAGATTAAACAGAGGCAGAACCAATCACTCACAGTAACTCTATAATCTGAGATCGGCAAGACAACTAAAACAGTAATGAGAAATGTTACAATTACATATACATAGCCTTGGGCAAACTAGCAGCTTTTCTTTTTTGAATACTAACATTCTGTGTAGCCTGGGTAACCTTTCTGGTGTATTTCAAGGGCCACCTATAGGCATTTATAAATATCCCATTGACTACAAGCAACTCTCAACGTTCCCTGTACCAATTATCACACCATTCAGACACAGAGCTAGTTCTAGTTCATCATAAGATGAGCCATATGCTTCTAGTTAACACATCAATCAGTTCAGTTGTAATCCTCCAAACATATACATTCTGATCATACTCATAGCACAGCTGGTGTAAAATCCATGCACATACAATATACATACCCCACCACGTACATCCCATCCCTCTTCTGGTTTGGACTGAGTGCCAGAGATACTGGTACTTTGATGTGAGGAACATAATCAGTAACATAAAGATATATCCTCAAATCCCAGTCTGCAGAACCCATTTCTCTTTATTAAACATTTACATCTGAAAGCTCAAAAGGAGAAAAAAAAATTGTATATGAATGAAATTACTCATGCTGACTCATTAACCACCCGCTTCCTCTAGTCACATTCTTATCATACTTGTGAGTGTGACTAGTCAGATTCTCAGGGCCTCTGGATCTCAGCTGCAGTCCTTCCAGTAAAAGACGAGCCAGTAGCTAGGAAGTGTTAAGAGGTGTCTGCTAGTATCTCTTTTAATTAGTAAACAACATATGAAGATCTTCTACAGAGTACAGATGGTGAACACAATGTGTTCTTTTCAGTTAAACAGCAATTGTCAGCACAGTTTATAATCAAAGGGCAAAGTGAGCACCAATTTATTTTCTGTTCGATAACAGAACATAATCGTTCCTTTTGGAGAATTTTGATAAAAATCCATGTTTTCCAGAGTACATTGCAGGATGCTTATAATTTCTGGATTCTGTCAGACAGGGTTTGAAAGTGCTGCCCGGCAGAATGTGAAATTCCTATGGTCTAAGTGTGACATTAAGGGACACTATAGTGCTGCAAGTGGCGTCTATATTTAAGACAAATTTTAATTACTCACCTTATTACTTGTGACATTCCAATCATACCTTCTGGACATTGTACTGTGAAAAAACAGTTTTTCAATAAAAATTATAACCACAAAAAATACTTACCTTTAAGTTTCTAAAAAGAACTGGAGTATTTGCACAGACAAGTGTTTGCAGTAGAATAGGAAGAGGTTCCAACAATCAGTGTATCTCATTCTGTTCCCCCCTTTTTTTTTCTTATTTCTTAACCCCTTAAGGACACATGACATGTGTGACATGTCATGATTCCCTTTTATTCCAGAAGTTTGGTCCTTAAGGGGTTAAAATCCTATCTTGCAGTGGTTTGCATGATATGTAATTTCGTGCCCAACTCCACTTCCATTCATCACAGAAGAGATACAAGCCACGCCATAGTCACTACTAGTCAATTCACTGGATGCAGCTATCTCCTGATATGCCAACCTGTTGTGAGGCTGGCTGTGGCTAGTTGTTTTTCCAGAACCAGTAGGAGGAGGGAAAGAGTGTGAGTCTTTGTCATGTGCCTACACAAGTGCATGACCAAGTGGGACATATCTTAGATGGGAAAGAAGTATAAGCCAAGATTGTTGTGATTCTAGTGCAATTCTTTAGCTAATCATGGCGGTTCACTAAATAAAGTAATTGATATCACTATGGGCATCAGAGTAAGAATCAAAGAAAATCCGGGGGGTGTCCATACTAGTCGCAGCCCCACTCAGGGAGTGTACAGATTTCCACAGTTTTCTAAAGTCAAAATGATATATTATCACTAGGGAGTCTTTTAGTAGAATGAGAACCACATTTTTAAACATTTGTTTTGTTTTCTTTATTTTTCTTACAACAGTAAAACATTACCTTAAAAGCAACACTCTATTTTCAGGGGGAAGATTCGTTCTTCCATTCCCCACCCACCCCCTTCCTGTCCCTGTCCCCATCCCTACACCCATGACTGTGGGAATACATGCACTTGACATAATATCAGTTTCAGACCCAACTACAGAATGCAGAATTCATAACTGTCTCGCCAAAACAGGGAAGTCTGGCTACTCTGGCGACTGGTAAAACAGAATAGTCTGTTAAATAAGTGTCGTGTTATGCATTAGCAGACTTCCCAAAAATATAATATACGTATCTAAAATATGATCTATAACTTAGCAACACTTACAAAGGGAAAGGGGTCCCATGTGAAGTATACATTTAGGGTTCCTAAGGTATTCCATTAATCATCCACCAAACTCATTTAGCAATCATAGACATACAATTAGTCTTCTGCTACATATCTGCTGACCACTAGAAAAAACTAAATGACTGACATATGTCCCTCTGTTTACATATAGGAGTACATGGAATATTTGCTGATTAAGAATATCAAAAGACCATTTCAATCTGAGTTATTTTGTTCAATATCAGCACAATGCTAAGTTGAAATTCACTCTTTTATAACTTTTACGTTTAATTATGTTATCTTTATACATTAAGCTGCAATGTTTTTCATCAAATATATATATGCAGTTAATTAATCGCAATTCTGCAATGGGCTGTAACTTACGATATATACTGCTTATAGAATAATGTGCATACTATTCATCTGCAGAAATCATTTAGATCTATGTTGGGCTGAATATATATATAAAGGGACATATTGATAATAATCATCAATGAAATAACGCACAGAGTGACTAGCTTTCCAGCAGATATTCTCATCGACTTTACTTGACTGGTCAAAAATGAAATGACAATCCCAATGGAGGGCAGATTCTCCTACTGACTCGAACCTTGAAATTGGAAACTGATCAGAGATGAGTAAATATACCAAACGTTGTTTAAACTGATGTGGCAAAAAATGATTAGTATGAGGTTGTCATGAAGATTAGATGAACTTCACCATGCTGAAGAGCCCCAGGAGGGTGGCTTTGATTTCTAAGCCAAGCTTGGTTATAAGCAATGTATAAAATAGCAAGCCATTGCTCAGGGAACTTGCAGAATTGTGGCAGGAAGTCTAAAGTAGTGATAATGCCGAGCAGATTTTGCAGTGCAATCTAGGTGTCATAGAAAGCAATTATTTAGAGTTGCCCATATATAGGCAGTGATGTACTTTTGAAAAAAGTGTCAAAAAGTGTCAAAGCGCACACTGTAAAAATGATTTACCTTTAAAATACAAAAAAATGTGATGGTTCTTTTTCTTATAAAATGGTACTTATTTCAAAATCAGTTTTAAGACCTTTTGGGATTAGAGTTTGAAGTTCAAAAATCCACTTTATTTCTTCTCTGCTAAGCTTCTGTGCAATGTTACCACCTCTCCAGGTGAAAAAAATAACTTTTAGATCGTCTATTTGGTTCCAGCGATACACCACTACACCTATCCCTATTGTGGAAGACATGCCTGTACAGTTCAAAGCCACTCTTTAAGGGCTCTGTAAAGTGTGAGTGTTCAATTTTTATTGTATCACTGTTATATTTATGTATACAGGTTACACTATGGTTTCTCTGTTTTGTTTTAATATAATTTAGGGTTCTAGCAAGAAAAAGACCCATCACATTTTATTGTACTTTAAAGGTAAAGAATTTTACAGTGTGCGCTTTGACACTTTTTTCGGTGGTATTTATGTTTTTATATAAGTGCACTTGTATTATTTATTTTAAGCGCCTGATACCCCTTATTTTTCATTTTTTCACAGTGACGTACTTTTCACTAGGCCAGCAAAGCCTGGTCCTGAGAAGGCATTATTGAGGGAATGTTGTGAATCCTTAGCACCATGTAAGCAGTTCCTGTGTTACCAGGTTCCCCTGGGCTGGCATAATGCCAAACATTATATCAGCATGGTTAATTAGTTGTAAACTCCAGGAAAGTCTACCTTTTCAAATGAATATTGCAACAATGCAGACTCCACTAACTCGAAACAAGAAGCATTAGCAAAGGCCATCACTTTAATTAAACAACAATGCTTTATTCTCCCACTTATGGGCATTTAAAAATAAAAAAATAAAAATCAATATAGCAGAGTAAGCAGGCTATCAAATGTGCAACAGACTAAAGTGCTTACAGAATTAGTAGTGAAGAAGGATGATTTTAATACAGACCACAGATCACATTCTTATTACACATTCTTATTACATTCTTATACACATTCGTAGGTCTCAATTGCCCACAATTCTCACTCTAGCTTGCAACATTCAAGTTTAAAAAAAAAAAAAAAAAAACTGTATCACAGATTTTAAATAACCTGGTTAATATAAAAGGCTAGTTCCAAAAGTTGTCTGTGTGATTAGAGCACAAAGATAGAAACTGTTTCATTGTATGTTTAAATCAGAATAAAATATTTCGCATCACTTTTCTAAAAAAAAAATTGAAATTCAGTATGTGTACAAACTCCCCCCCCCCCCCCCTATACCCGAACCAAGCCACGGCCATTGGTGGCTAGAGCCCTGACACCATTACGAGCCAGAAACCCTCTTCCCACACAGGGAGACCTCCCTTTGACCGACCTTGACATCTGTACACACCCCTCTATCAACTCCAGACCGGTCTGCTATATGTGTCATTTACGCTCAACACGACCCGGTCCTCCAGCGGAGCTCCGCCCTTGCGGACAAGGTACAGGCTGGCTGTGTGTCAATCGCAAAGGTATCACAGTAGTCGCTTCTGACTTTTTGGGGAGCCAGACGAACTGTAAATGTATGCACTGTATTCTGTAACATGAAACTTGATTCCCCCCCCCCCCTCCCTTTTCTTTTTTCTGTCTCCCTCCCTGTCTGGAAAATTATTACAAATAAAGAATGTCAAAAAAAAACTCTGTGGGAATTTTCACAACAATGCTGACCACAAAAGTATCTCTCTCCACTTGATAAAGCTCTGTTGGCGAAACGCGTTGTGGATATTTATATTTCTGTATTTTAATGATAAAGGATTTTGTTTACTCTACTTATTGTACTGTGCCATTACCTTTGTTACTTTAATTGAATTTTATTATTCTTGTTTCCCGGCATCCTGATTATTCCTTGCACAGAGCCAAAAGAATCCTATGTGGGGATTATACCCCCGGCGCCTATCAAACTAAAACCTTGCAGAGACAACTGAAACAGCGCTCTCTGCCAGTCATCCTGGCATGAATACATGAAAGGCTGACATGTCTACTCTTCAGGCAGACCCAACCAACTTATGGGCGTCACAAGTGTTACGACCCATGTCACTGGCCCACCCCCTTTTGCACTTTCGAAAAACCTAAAAAAAAATGTACACTTGAAAAAATAAAAAAGAATCTACATTGTTCGCTGCCCTGGGTACCAAACTCAACAAGAGTCTCAATCATATGACCTTGCACTCTAAACCATGTGTAAAATGGTTTGTTGTTATACCTAAGTGTTTATCTAATATGAAGACTACATCCTACTAAAGTGAGAATTCAAAGTAAATTTGAAATGTAAGGTAAGAAGAGCCAATTTGGAAAAAAAAATCTCTTTCCGCTAAGCTTCAGTTTGGCTACTCTGGCCTTAAATGTTAAAGTTGCTCTGATTTCTCACTTTAACAAATAACTATTTATGTTACTAATTCTAAAGTCACGGTTCAATCTGGGCTAATTAAAGTATGATGTGACGGATACCCCTATAGAGTGGGGGTATTTACTGTCTGGACGTCCTTCTTCCCAGAACTAGAGAACGCTGAAGAGCTCCAACTCGATATCCTGAGGAGCTGGTAGCGCGGGCTCCCTCCTCCAGGAGGGTATAGCTGGGTCTCTCCTCCAGGAGAGTATAGTGGTATAGCTGAAGGGAGCTCTTACAAGAGCTAGTAGTGATATAGTTGTTCCCTACACACGAGACGAGGCTGCGAGGGAGGGTAAGAAGGTCTAGTTTATTGAGTGCAAGGGGCATTTCTTTTACACATTTTTTCAGGCCACAGGCACACCCCCTGGACCTTGTGGTAAACGGAGACAAAAGGGACACAAACCAATAGTAACAATAATTGGTACAGTAACACTCCCACATACAATCAGCAATCCCTCCCCTCTGCCTGTGATATAATTAGGCTAGCTAATGCAATAACCTAATTATCCACAGGCAGAAAATATCAATTTTTACCCAAAACACAGAAACACCCAAAAACACCAACATATCCCCATAAATTATATATCGCTGGATAGCTCTGATCTGGGCGAACAACATATCCAAAAGTCACCCAGATCAGAGCAAGGGTTCAAAAGTTTTATGGAAATCATTTTTGACCGACCGCAAGCATGGCTTTCATGCCCAAAATAGTTCCACAGATTTAGGCTGTGCAGCCAGTCTATCTTCTCATTCACATAATGTCCAAATTGCACGAATGGATCAGTTCGTGCATTACTTCATTAGATGTGCCTCGTTCAGTAGATTATTCACAAGAAATAGCACTCTGTTTGTATGTATTTAGCCGAACACACGTAAGGTGGAAGTTTCAGCGGTGTTCGTGGAAATAGCTGCCAAAAATAGTTCCAGGTGTTCGACAACACACCACTGAGCGCGTTCGGCTAAACAAAATGGCCGCCGCCATGTGTTCGTTCATACGAACGCCGATCACCCAGCCTTTCGTCAATTAAGCTGCGGTTAACCGCAGCTTCTGGGTGGTTAACCAGCAGCACACTTCACATGAAGGGTGGTCGGTCATTCGACATTTGGTTCGGTTGCTTGAATACTGTAACCCTGTTCGTGATAACGTCTTTATTTACCAAACCAACTAACGAACACCTCAGGAAGCATATAAAATCCAGCTATGGCAAGGGAAAACGAAGTCTAGGAGCGGGTACTTGGTGGAAATAAACTATTAGCAAGGAGGCCAACACCATAATCACTGTAGGAAGGAACAAAACCACCATAACTACTGTAAATCGAAGAGGGGTTTTGTTACAGATTTTTAAGCAAGAATTTTAAGCAACTGAATATTTTTACTTCAGAATAACTGTGATGTTCTTGGAGATTCTGGAGGATTAATGGAATATTTGTAGATCCAGAAAATCAAGAGATCATGCAACTGTTTTATCTTTATATATTAGGCTGCAATGTAACAAATGCATAGACAGCAGATTATCCATACAACATATTTAGAAAACAATTAAGATCATCTTACAGAACCCCTGAGATTCACACAAATGTGTCAATCCCCAACGTATGAACATGGTAAGATGTTTTGTATTAAACTGATTATTTCTTTATTTACTGTATATTAACTCTATATCTATTATTTATCTTTAAGTAATGAACAGGTATGATTTGATACATATGCAGGGCATAGTAAAATAGCAGATATCAATCTGTGAACAGTCTAAGGTTTTTCTTTTTTTTTTTTCAATTTGCTTAATTAATTGTGAGCTTTATTTATTTGGATTCTATAACTAAAAATACTTTCATCACTGGTAACTGGAAGCAATTTCCAATATTAGTTGCTATTCAAATACCAGAGTTAAATGTATATATATATATTTTTAGTATTATTATTTACAGCCCCATCCCTGCTATTCTGCTCTGCTGGGGTTTCCTGAGAAATGACTCCAATAATCTATTTCAGAGAGAGAAATGGTTGACAATGATTGCCATCAACATGTGTTATGCATCTAATGACAGGTTATAGATCTAAAGAAATAATAATGCAGGAAAAAAAAGATTTCCGCATTTTCTTACCTTTTCAGGATGATATTTGAAGACTATGAAAACACCCACACTTACAGCGTATCACGCTGCTAAAGAGCTGGTTTTCCTGTGTACGCATTCATAGAGTTATCTAACATAACAAATAAGAATTTCTTTCCCACGGTCACTTACTAAAATAAATTTATAGCCCTTGCCAAATGCATCTTTAAAAACGTTTTCTCACGGAAATAGGAAAAACGTTCCCTTCAGAACCAGTGAACAAATAAAAAGAATGATATCAAACGTTAGAATACTTTATTGTATTTATGTGTGACAAATACGGATATATTTGTTGAAACCATAGGCTTAACAGTGAAACCGAGGGATTCTGGGATCCTAAAGCTCTCCCTCTGAAATTCATGGGAGGGCCAGGATTGGAAAACATAAGTCACTTTCTGGATTCCATAGAAATCTCAACAGATGTTTTCACAGGATTTGCAAAGGTAATCACAATTTTTTATTAATTATTTTTCATGAATTTAAATGCGTTAAAAGGGAAACTATAGTGCCACAGACACAAACTTGTTTTCCGTGCACTATAGCTGCCCCCTCCCACGCAGCTCCCCCCATGGTGCAGAAGGGGTTAAAAAAAAACCTCCTGTCACTTACCTGAGTGCAGCGCCAATGGCCCTATGCACTGGCTTGGGTCCGCCATTGCTCCTTTTCCACCAAAGTCAACCTGTGGGGGAGACCTAATGCATATGCGTGGCAATGGCCGCACTCCCATTAGTATTTTCCCAATAGGAAAGCATGTATAATGCTTTCCTATGGGGTTTTGGGTGACGCTGAACGTCCCCAAGCATAGCGTGAGCACGTCCAGGGTCAGTTAGGCGACTAACAGCCCGGAAGTCCTTTTAGTGGCACTCTGGTTTACAGCCACTAGAGGTCGAGTTAACCCATAAAGGCAATTATTGCAGTTTCTTAAAAACTGCAATAATTAGCTTTGGAGGCTTAAGTAGCCCGGGACACTGCACCCAGACGACTTGAATGAGCTGAAGTGGTCTGGGTTCATATAGTGTCCCTTTAACTCTTTTGTTCATTAAAAATGTAAGGATGAATTGTGGTCTGTTGTTTACTTTAACCCCTTAAGGACCAAATTTCTGGAAGAAAAGGGAATCATGACATGTCACACATGTCATGTGTCCTTAAGGGGTTAAAGGAAGCCCACCTTAAGTGGGAAACAACATACAAATATAACAGTTTCAGGGCCCTAGGCAGATTACCAGTTTGCCCCCTCCTTCATTTTTCTCAAAGGAACGCTTAATGGAGCCAAGCAAAATTATGGCTATGGGGCCCCTGTCTAAGCTTGGGGCCCTCAGTGGCCACCTAGGGTCTTCTTATGGTTAAAGGGACACCATAGTCACCAGAACAACTACAGCTTATTGAATTTGTTCTGGTGAGTAGAATCATTACCTTCAGGCTTTTTGCTGTAAACACTGTCTTTTCAGAGAAATTGCAGTGTTTACATTACAGCCTAGTGATAACGTCACTGGCCACTCCTCAGATAGCTGTTAGAGATCCTTCCTGGGTCATGGCTGCCTAAAATGCATCCAAACGTTCAGTATCTCCTCCCTCTGCATGCAGACACTGAACTTTCTTCATAGAGATTTATTGATTCAATTTATCTCTATGAGGAGATGCTGATTGGCCAGGGCTGTTTTTGAATCATGCTGGCTCTGCCCCTGATCTGCCTCTTTGTCAGTTTCAGCCAATCCTATAGGGACGCATTGTGATTGGATCAGGCTACCCCTTCTGCTGATGTCAGCAGGTAGTGGGCAGGTCTAAAGGAAACAGGAACATGTAAGCAGCTGCAAACTTGAATACAGGTAAGATTTTACTATATTTAGGGAGGCATGAGGGGACCAGGGGGGCTAGATGGTGGTTCTAACCCTAAAGGGTCAGGAATACATGTTTGTGTTCCTGACCCTATAGGGCTCCTTTAATTCCTTCGTGGCTTGAATCCTTGATCATCTTTCCTAAAATGAGCAGTCGGTTAAGAATGAGATTGATTGTTTTTTTGCAGTATCTATCACTATAAGGTGGAAGCTTATGGACCATGTAGATATTAAGCAGTAGTTTGATCAGCTCTCAATGTCTGGTACTTTTCTTTGAGTTGCTAGATCGACAGCAGACAGCAAATTATTTCTGAACTTATATCTCTTTATGGGTGACCAGTGTTATCGTGTTATAATAACCTATATTACAGTATTATAAAATACTCCATGGCTGCTGTAATAACCCCATACTCAGCTGCAATAAATCTTCTCCCATAGTATTACATTTGCACACACATCCTTAAAAACTTTCACCCACAGCAATACCCCCACACCATGCTGTACAAATTAGGAATGCATATGGTGTATTAAGGCAACACTTCCACAAACTATGTAATGGGAGGGGTTATTTACTCTCAATATTACATAGGACTTGGGTCTAGTCAGACTGTGGGCTTTTCAGGACCCCACTGAGGCCCCAGCCTGGGTCAGCCCCTCCTAGCACTAGCTCTGATTAGAAGGCCCTTTTCATTATGTTTGTTACATGTTTATTATACATTAAATGTGATATTAGTACCAAGATGTTCAATGAATCTCATCTCATACCAATAAGCCTCACCTTGCATACTTGTGATATAACTCACCTATTTACTAAAATATGTGCCTATTTAGGAAAACTAAATCTGAGATATCTAAGGTAAAGCCACTTTAAATGTAATCTTATACAGTACATTCTTAATAAGAAAGCTGCAACAAATTGTGTCTGTCCTGTATTTAAATGTTGTAAATGATGTTTATTTGTTTTATATTGTGATGACTAATTCTATGTTTTCATCCATAATTAACAGTAAATTATCAGCGTGATTTTTACATCATTCCATTTAAATCATAACAGTGTGCCAGTGATATTCAGTGCCAGTCATGGGACTGGCAGGAGACTTGTAAAAGAATGCTCCTTTATAGAGCTACAGAAACATGGTAAAACACAAATACAGTTATCTCTCTGCTGCTTTGTCATGTATCACATTGACGATGACATCAGAGATGTGTGACTGAAGGTAACTCAGCTGCATACATCGTGTTTACAGGAACACATGCTGCTCATCAGTTTACATTTGCGCAGTTAGAACGGAACTCTCCTTTTATTCATTTACATTGTTATAATAAAGCTCTTTTGTCTTTATAACGTGCTTTTATTTTATTATGTGTTCTCTTTTTAAGTAACGGTTTGGGAAATGTAGGGACTTCTTAACCTTACACAACTTATTCCCCTTCTTCCAGAATGCGATTTAAAACATAATCAGAAAGTTTATTAGGTTTCCATGTTTAAGTAAATCTGTCATGACAGCTTCACATTAACCAATAACAGCTCCCAAGGCGATAAATATATATATATTTTTTTATAAAGACAAATTATGTATGTATTTCCTTAAGGAGCTGTTATATTAATTTGTACTTCCTTTCTAGCAGGTCAAAGCTACCATGACAGATGGATCCCCATCCTGCTTGATTGATCAGCTTGAGAACACTTCAGCAAATTGGACAAACACGTGGCATAAATTGTCAATCATTTTCTAAATTCCCAGCAATAGAAAGTGCAGGATGTGCTTGCTGCAGGAGTAATTCAGAAACAACAGCACATGTGCTGTAACTGCTTTGACAGACAGCAGGATAATCAGGGACGGACTGACAGTGGCCTGGGCCCCCGGGCAAAATTAGGACCTGGGCCCCCGGCAGACCAATATATATGCGCTACGGAATCTGTTGCCGCTATAAAAAGGCAATAATAATAATATGCTGGTATATAAGATGGTGTATGTACGGTGTATTTGGTTATATATGTACATGTAAAGTAAATGTATGTTTTGTGTGTATATTCACTGTGAGCCTTGGTTTAAGTGAATAGATGTATGTTCTTGTCTAGTGCCACGATGTGTGGATTCAGAGTAATATAACTAATTTTTTTTTTTAAATAGGGTAGTATTTATAGGACCACTAGAGTGCCAGGAAAACAAACTACCGTATTTTTCGCTCCATAAGACGCACCTCACCATAAGACGCACCTAGTTTTTAGAGGAAGAAACCCAGAAAACAATATATTCTGAACAAACTGTCCCATAGTGTTTCTTACTATGGGACAGTTTGTTCAGAATATTTTTTTTCTCCCATGTCCCATAGTGTCCCCCCTCCCATAGTCTTCATCCCCCCTCCCCTACCCATAGTCTTCATCCCCATAGTCTTCATCCCCCCTGACCTCCCCATAGTCTTCATCCCCCCTCCCCTCCCCATAGTCTTCATCCCCCCTCCCCTCCCCATAGTCTTCATCCCTCCCTTCCCCTCCCCATAGTCTTCATCCCTCCCTTCCCCTCCCCATAGTCTTCATCCCCCCTCCCCTCCCCTCCACTCCCCATAGTCTTCATCCCCCCTCCCCTCCCCTCCCCTTAGTCTTCATCCCCCCTCCCCTCCCCATAGTCTTCATCCCCCCTCCCCTCCCCATAGTCTTCATCCCCCCTCCCCTCCCCATAGTCTTCATCCCCCCTCCCCTCCCCATAGTCTTCATCCCCCCTCCCCATAGTCTTCACCCCCCCTCCCCTCCCCATAGTCTTCATCCCCCCCTCCCCATCCCATAGTCTTCATCCCCCCTCCCCTCCCCATCCCATAGTCTCTCTTCTCTCCCATACTGTCCCCCTCCCCTTGTCCCATAATTACTTACCTGTCTTGTAGCGTTTCTCGGCAGCACAGGGCGCACCGCGGTCCTGGAACTTGAATTTCATGTTCCGGTTTCCGGCGGGACTGAAAGGAAGTGCGCACACTGAGCTGAGTGCGCACTTCCTTTCAGTCCCGCCGGAAACCGGAACATGAAATTCAAGTTCCAGGACCGCGGTGCGCCCTGTGCTGCCGAGAAACGCCACAAGACAGGTAAGTAAAACTTCATATTCGCTCCATAAGACGCACAGACATTTCCCCTCACTTTTGAAGGGAAAAAAAGTGCGTCTTATGGAGCGAAAAATACGGTAATTTTCCTGGCACTATAGGGTCTTTGTGTGCCCCGCACCCTCTGGGTCCCACTCTTACTGGGCTGAAGGGTTAGGAAGGGGTTAAACTCTCCTCTTCTGACGTCAGCGCTGAATGCGCATGCGCAGCAAGAGCCGCGCGCGCATTCAGTCCATAGGAAAGCATTTCTCAATGCTTTCCTATGGACGGCAGCGTCTTCTCACTGTGATTTTCACAGTGAGAAGGGTGGAATCGCCTCTAGCGGCTGTCAATGAGACAGCCACTAGAGGCTGCAGGGATAACCCTAGATGGACCTGGCACCCAGACCACTTCATTGAGCTGAAGTGGTCTGGGTGCCTATAGTGGTCCTTTTAAGTGTGTATGTGAATCATGGCAATGTGTTTATATGAGCAATGCAGGCATCCAAAGTACTAACCAGGTGCTAAAAGTTACGAGCCACCTTAAAGGGACACTATTGTCACCAGAACAACTTCAGATTAATGGAGTTGTTCTGGTATGTATAGCCAGTCCTTACAGGCATTTTAATGTAAACCCTGCCTTTTCAGAAAAGGGCAGTGTTTACATTGCTGCATAGGGACACCTCTCGTGGCAGTCACTCAGACGGCCACTAGAGGTGCTTCTCGGGTCAGTGATAGACAATGTGCAGCACTGATGTTCAGTGTCTCATAATTCTGATTATCTCAGTGAACGGGCCAGAGCATGGGCTGAGCCAACTCCGGTGGACCCGTGTGGCCCTGAAATAAAGGTAAATTTATTACCTTTTTAGGAGGGGCAAGGGGATGCCGGTAACCTAAATGGTGTATCTTTTTTTACACTATATGGTCAGGAATACTCTATGACATCAGTGTGTGTGTGTGCAGGGACATATTTATATTGAGGGTCTGCATGCAAGGCCATATTTGGATGTAGTTTGTGTGTGAACTCAGGTTTGCATGTGTGGAACATCCGTGTGTGTGAACACAGGGGCATGTAGTTGTTATAAGTGCTGTAGTGGGGAAGGGGTAATAGAGGGAAGCAGGAGGTAATATAAGCTATTGAGGGTGCAAGGGAGGAATAGAGGCTGAAGAGGGTAACAGGTGTAGAATATGTAGGGGGTGATAGGGGTTGTAGCATGTGTAAGGGGTGATAGGGGTTGTAGTGGATAATAGGGGTTGTAGGATGTGTAAGGGGTGATATGGGATGTAGTGGATAATAGGGGTTGTAGGATGTGTAAGGGGTGATAGGGGTTGTAGTGAATAATAGGGGTTGTAGCTTGTGTAGGGATAGTAGGGGTTGTAGTGGATAATAGGGGTGTAGGATGTGTAAGGGGTGATAAGGGTTGTAGTGGGTAATAGGGGTTGTAGGATGTGTAGGGATAATAGGGGTTGTAGTGGATAATAGGGGTGTAGGATGTGTAAGGGGTGATAAGGGTTGTAGTGGGTAATAGGGGTTGTAGGATGTGTATGGGGTGATAGGGGTTGTAGTGGGTAATAGGGGTTGTAGGATGTGTATGGGGTAATAGGGGTTGTAGTGGGTAATAGGGGTTGTAGGATGTGTATGGGGTGATAGGGGTTGTAGTGTGTGTAGGGAGTGATAGGGGTTGTGGTGTGTGTAGGGAGTGATAGGGGTTGTGGTGTGTGTAGGGAGTGATAGGGGTTGTGGTGTGTGTAGGGAGTGATAAGGGCTATAGGATGTGTATGGGGGTGATAGGGGTTGTAGGGTGTAGGGAGTGATAGGGGTTGTGGTGTGTGTAGGGAGTGATAGGGGTTGTAGGATGTGTATGGGGGTGATAGGGGTTGTAGTGTGTGTAGGGAGTGATAGGGGTTGTAGGATGTGTATGGGGGTGATAGGGGTTGTGGTGTGTGTAGGGAGTGCTAGGGGTTGTGGTGTGTGTAGGGAGTGATAGGGGTTGTAGGATGTGTATGAGGGTGATAGGGGTTGTACTGTGTAGGGAGTGATAGGGGTTGTAGGATGTGTATGGGGGTGACAGGGGTTGTAGGATTGTGTATGGGGGTGATAGCGGTTTTTAGTGTGTGTAGGGAGTGATAGGGGTTGTAGTGTGTGTGTTGGGGCTTGGTGAATAAAGGGGAATGGATGGATAGGTTAAAAAAAGTTAAATAATGTATCCCCCCTCCCTAAACCTTACCTTTGTCCAGGAAGGGGGTAATCCTTACCCACGGTGGTGCAGAGAGTCCAACCTCCATCCTGCCATGTGAGTGTCTAGAAGAGCTCCCTCCCTGGCCGGACATGGAACTGCGGGCAGGCTGCCTGAAACGCTGATAAAGCAGCTCCGCAGGGGCTGCTCTGATCAGTTACAGGCAGCCTGCATGGAGGGCTCAACTCAGGGCAGAGGCTCTACTCCTTTTTTCTTCCAGCCTAGACAGGCACAGTGAGAGGCAGCCTGGAGGGTCTTTGATAAGGCCCCTGGGCTGTCTCTCAGTGTGCTACAAACTGTGAGTACAGCACGGCCGACCATGTGGGGGAAGCTTCTCTAACAGCAGGGGACCCTTACTGAGTGCAGGCTGGCTGGGGAGCTTGCTGAACTCCCCAGCTGCTATTACATTCTGCACCACAGGCGGGCCCCCCAGAGCCTCGGGCCCTCGGTCCATGACCGATATGCCCGAGTGCTCAGTCCGCCCCTGAGGATAATTACCTGTACAATGGTTCTCCTGCTCTCACATGTCAGTCAATGATGGACATAGAAGACTATGCTATAGGCACAGGAGCTATGCTGATAACGGATGGAGAGGTATTGGAGGGGCCATATTTTGTTGAAAATATGAAACTGTTTCTGAACATCTACAATAAATAAACACACTTGTATTCTTCTTTTACTTAAAGGACCACTCTAGGCACCCATACCACTTCAGCTTAATGAAGTGGTCTGGGTGCCAGGTCCCTCTAGGATTAACCCTTTTTTTTTTTTTTGTGAATATATTTTTATTCGTTTTTAAGTATTTCAAAAGTTAAACCAACAGGGTGGACTCGCAGGTCCAATCGGAAAGAGATGTTTTATAGTCATACAAGACATCCATAAGTTTACAAGTGGCAACCATAGCGGACTCGCAGGTCCTCATCGTTCCGTGATATGATAGATATGGCTTCAGGTTCCTAGTGTGAGTATTATACCCGTAGCTAGTGATCACCTTGGGGGTCTCGTTTGGGGTTTCCCCTGTTATGGGTAGGTGCCTCATTCCATGTGAGGAGGAAGGAGATATACCGAGTGTCTCCTCTCTTTGGGTTTTCTGGTGGCTATGGTTATATTAGCCGGTGTACATCCCGTGGACCTTTTTCGTTGTCCAGCTATCTCTTATAAGTGGTCTCTTAGTATGTGATCTCGGGATTGTCTATCTGTTTCTCTCCTCCCCTCTAATACTAAGGTGTTGGGGCACCCCTTTCGTCGTTTGGCTACATCCCTGTGCCTAATATATCCTGTGAGCCGTGCTTGGGCCTGTCTGTCCGCGGTGGCTCGCCACTTTCTCTTATCGTTTGCGCGCTCCCACCCTCCGGCGGGGGAAGGGGGGGGAGGGAGGGAATAAAAGGGGGAGGGAGGGGGGATGGGAATGCCGTATCTCTCCAGTTTCGTCAGCAGTCTAGTCTGTGTGTGCATGGTTAGTTTAGCATGTCCTGGAAGTCCGGGCGTCCGGTAGTCAAGATCCAGTGCGTCCATATCGTCTGGTATGTCCTCCCCTCTGCCATTAGGGAAAGCTCTTCCAGTGCCCTGAGTTCCTCCATGCGTTGGTACCATGTTCCTATCGAGGGTGCGGACTGTTTATTCCAATATATGGGGATGAGACTTTTAGCCACATTGAGTATTCTAATTGTGAGGGACTTCTTATATGTTGACGCTTTTATTGTGGTGTGATGGATAAGGAATGTAGCAGGGTCTTTTAGCGGTGGTGTGTCTGTGAATCTCTTAATGATTTTGTGTATGTTTTCCCAGTATGGTTGAATGAGTGGACATTCCCACCATATGTGGAGGTAAGTACCCGTTTGGCTGTTGCATCTCCAGCATGTGTCGTCCGTCGTGGGGTCGTACATGTGTGTTTGGTATGGGGTGCGGTACCAGAGTGTCAGTATTTTGTAAGCCGTCTCCTGTGTCCCGCTGGATGGTGCGCAGTGTAGTGTGAGAGTGCATATCTTGTCCCATTGGGCCGGAGTGAAAGTTGTTCCTAGCGTTACTTCCCATTTTCCCATGAAGCTCGGGGGTGGCTGTCTCTTCATTCGCCTGAGTATGTCATAGAGTGTGGAGAGGCCTTTTGCAAGGGGGTCTGGTTCCATGCATATTCCCTCAAATGCTGTCAGTGGCCTGGTGGTGTTGTGTATTTGGAGTAATGGTTGTGTGAACATTTGCAATTGCCGGTATCTGAACTGTAGCATGAATGGGTTGTTTGAGTTTCCTGTTATGTCTTCGAGGGACTTGAGGTGGCCGTTGGCAGTCGCGTGGCATAGTCTCGGGGTCTCACGTCCCAGGAGACGTGTCAACGTCTTTGGTTCCTCTCCCGGGGGGAAGGCCTCGTTGTGGGTCAGCGGGAGTAGTGGGGATGGTGTGGTGGTGAGTGACAGCAGTGTGGCCACCTTATGCCACACTTGTAAAGTAACCCTTTTTTTTTTATAAACATAGCAGTTTCAGAGAAACTGCTATGTTTATAAATGGGTTAATCCAGCCTCCAGATCCTCTAGTGGCTGTCTCACTGACAGCCGCTAGAGGCGCTTGCGTGATTCTCACTGTGAAAATCACAGTGAGAGCATGCAAGCATCCATAGGAAAGCATTGTAAATGCTTTCCTATGCGACCGGCTGAATGCGCGTGCAGCTCTTGCCGCGCATGCGCATTCAGCCGAAAGGGAGGATCGGAGGCGGAGAGGAGGAGGAGAGCAAAGACAAACATATATCAGTATTTAGTTTACCAATAAATGTATTATGATTCATTTTATGATTTAGATTTAGACAGATACTATTTCCAGTATAAAATTAGTGAAGACATTAAGTAAGCCACCTAAAATTTCCAAGAACAACCCTTAGCCACAACCTCACTCAGGCCCCTAAGTGTTCCTTTTTGTCCATTTTAAATTTTAGAAGACTCATTTGGAGAGAGACAAGCAACAAGAGAAATCCCTGAATAGAGAACTCCTGTCTGGTAATTAAAAGAAACAACAATGTATACATAGCACAGACATGTTTTTGTAATGAATACCTTTATGGATTTTTGAACAGACTAGCAAAGGGAAAGTCTTATGGGATGAGGCCACTACATAAAACTCATGCAGCCCTCAAGAGTCCTAAAAGAAGACGTGAAGGTGTGAATAAAATATAAGCATATAAGTTATAAATTAGTGGCAGAGTGGGCCGGTTGAGAAGGGTAATTGCAGATTACAGAAGACCTGCAGTTTTGGGTAGCGTTGATGCATGCTTTATTGGTTAGTAGCACAATTTTAAATTTAATTTTAAAATTACAGGAAGTCACTGATTGACAAAACGGTAAGATTTAACGAGAGGAATGCCTAAAGAAGATAAGTCTGGCAGCAGCCTTTGTTATGTATTGTGGAGGACTAATGTTTGCAATAATATAAGCAATAATAATAAGAAAATGACATGAGGTGGAGACTGACTGGAAAATAACCCAAAATGGAACTTATTGGAGTTTATTTCACGGACCTCAAGGACGAATCACAAATGATGTTTAGTACTCATAGAAGAAAAGGAATATGATGTCTTCTGGATAACTTGTGTTTCATTAAAGTCATTTAGTGACACCATCATGAAGGGAAGGAGAAGAATCCGAAGGGAGAGCACATGGCAGTAAACAACATATAGGTAGAGCTGAAATCCAAGGAGAACGTTAGCTTAAACAGTTAGTAGGAGGTAATAGAAAATGAGATTCTGAAGTAGAGTCCTGATGGAAATAGGTACTTAACTTCTCCCATTTCTAACAACTGCAATCTGAATTTTGGCTAATCTCGGGCTGACCTTCAAGCAATCACAGGTCATACCAGTTAACATTCTGATCTATTTCTTGCAAATGAGATACAGTCTAAGAAAACTATAGGCAAAAACGGGAGCATAAATAAATACTGGACAAAGACACATTAAAACATCTGAGCTTACAAACAACCACTTTACAGTCTCCTTGGCAGCAGAGCTTGTCTAGTTTAAGCTATATACCTGATTAGTGTTTTCTTTTATCATTTAAAGCATATAGTCTATCTTATTAAGCATGCTTTTACTTGTAAAGCGATTTATTTTACAGCATATAATGAAGCATGTCTCTTTAACACATCTGCTGTATGTCATTCGCCTGTACTATCTCTTCCATGCCGCATTGTCTCACGCTTTTATTTTGACATACTACACCATAAGCTTACGTGTACCTAACTATGTCATTTGAATGTTTAGCCTAGCAAGTTTACTGAAAACATCCAACGCCGCATAGTATGTGATTTTCATGAAATATATAAAATGTGCTGATTAAACTGCCACACTTTGCAATGCTATAGAAATGCCTGCAGCAGCTGTCGTGGCTCTGCACGCTGGTTGTTACTTGATGCACAAATAAAATAAAGAATTAAAAAAAAAAAAAATAAACATCTGAGCTTTGTAAGTATCCACCATAGTGAATATTTCTATTATTATCTGCATTTATATAGTTTTTTTTATTTAGCATTAACCTATTTATATATATATATATATATATATAGTCAATATTTTTTTTTTATTATTGCTTTACGATGAAAGAATAGGAATATTTGACAACAAGTAATTAATTTACAGATTATTAACAGAGACAAGAGATGAAGAAGGGCCTGCTCAAACAAGTTCACACTCTATTGTCCAAATCAATAACTTCAACTTGGGTCCTCACAACGTCGGATATTAGAGTGATGTCTTCTAAAACTAGCTACATACTTATAGTCTCTTTCTCTTCCTGTCACTTGAGGAAACGTAGCATTAGCTGCCTGGGTAATTTACAATGTTGCCAAAGGAAGGAAGGAGAGGCCATTGGCTAAAGAATTAGCTCTCACTTACTTTCCACTATTATGGAACGGCGTAGGTAGATTACATCTTGCTGGCTATGCCTGCATGTGAAAAGTTCACATTTAAGGGCTCATTTACTGTACTAATAGCTTCACAATTAACTCTAATAGGAAACGGAGCTGTCGCTATAGACCTGCTATGTTTAGTTGTGCTTGGCCACGCTTTGCAAAAATAATTTGTGGAAATCATTAATCGGTCTCAAGTTCATGACTCATGGCCCAATTACCAAGGACGGTCTTTCACTGCTTTTTAATTTCCTTTTTTATGTCTACTTTTGCTGCTTTCACCGTAACCTCTTCAGGGATGTCTGTTCTGGACCGCTTAAAACCAATACAGAGCAGACTTTACGGTTCAATGATGACATGACTTAAGTAACAAAGCAGAACGACTGGCTGCTTTGTGATGATCATGTTAGCTATTAACTAATATCCACAAATTAATTTTTTTCTTTCTTATATGACATTGTTCTTGAGAATAGATTTGGACTTCTATGAGTCCCTGGTGTGTGTTTATTTCATATGATATTCAGCTATTTTGTAGGTTCTCTGAGCATTAGTAGAAATGTAATACATTAAAGCTTATCTGAGCCCCACAGCAAACATTTTAAAAAGTATTTCATTTTTATCCACTGGCAAGGCAAAAAAGTCATATTGGTATACTGGGTGAATCTGAGGTCCTAAACAGTTTATTTTGTAAATAATAGAGTGGATAAATAACAAATGTGCTTTGGAATATTTTATAGACACAAAGAGAATTAGGGAATAGAAGTTCACAAATATTTCACCATCTTGTATTGTTTTTTTTGTTTGGTTTTGACCTTGTAAATGAAGAAGAAGGAAGTGGGTTATCCATGTCAGCTGCAGACACGTTGGTGGATGATGAGGCTAATGCAGGACAGGCAGATCCGACCAAAGCAGCTGATCCCACAATGTCACGGTCCTTCCTCTGTTTTTTTTTCATATTTTTAATATCCGCCCTGTATGTGTTCTCAAAGGAGGAAACAGCCTGATGAATGGTGTGTCTCCAAATCTAGCAATCAAAGTTTAGAGCAGACCAGTGATAATGCCAATGTGACAGTCACAAAGGGATTTCCTATACAGCACAACCTTGGGTAGGTAATGATTCATCCTGGAGACATGCCATGCCCAGCGCAGCTGTGACTTCAAATGCATTGCCTCAATGTTGGTGGTCTCAGCCTGTTCAAGAACTTCAGTGTTGGTGATGATCATTCCAATGGATGTTAGGATTGTGCAGAGAAAGCGTTGGTAGAAGCACTCAAGGAGTCTCAAGTGACAGCGATAAGTAACCCATGACTCAGAGCCATCCAGTAAAGTGTTCAGTATGACAGCTCTGTGCCTCTCTTCAGATCCTTGTTTTTCTAGACTGTCTTAAACAGTCGGCCAAATGCTCTGTTTTTACTTTGGCAGTCTGCTACCTATCTCTTTGTCGATCTTGGCATCTGAAGAGATGATGCACCCAAGGTAGCTGAACTGATATACGGTCTTCAGCTCTGATTCACCAACAGTGATGTGGGGGTGATGGATAACCTCATGAGGTACAGGCTTGTAGAGGACTTTTTTGTTCTTTTGTTATTCAGTTTCCGAGTCAGAAACTTTGTTCTGAAATTCTGCCAAACTGGACTGACATTCGGCTGGAATTTGTTGTATTTTCAGAAACAATGGTTTAGCCAAGCCAGTTTTCTCGCCATGCACAAACCTATAAACATGCACAAACAATAGTTGACATGGGGCTCCCTCTATGCGCGGTGGGTAGTGGTCATTGCAACTACTGCAGGTGATTTCCAAAGAGCTGAGCAAAGTGTATAACTTATTATGGAAATGGAAGATTAGCTGAGAAATCAATAGACCTTAATGGCCCTGCTAAAGCATTGCTCCAAAAACAAAACCATGACTCATGCAAGGTGAAAATGGCTGAGGCTGCTATGGACGTTGTGTTCCTTGCCGCGCAATGGTTTGACCCAACAGGGTTATTCACTATAACATTCGTGGGAATTCCAAAATCAACCCTACTAACTGAGCATAATCAGGTTACGCTTATAATTGTATGCTTAGAACAACTTTAGCGCTGCAGGATTCTTTGATACATTGTTACATTGTGATAAGACATTAAATGCACTTAAAAAACCCACAAGTGGAAACATTTCATTATTGCATTACTTTTTTCTTTTGAATGTTTGATAATATAACTTTATAATTAGGTGTGTTTCCAATTTCTTAGCATATAGTCAATGTTTTATTTGCCTGCCCATCTATTATTTATTAGCGGTGGCAACATTTTGTCATTAAACTATTTGTTTTTCCCACAAGTATGGCATAATTCCCAGTTTTTCTTCTTATGTACATATGGATCATCGTTTTTTTAATTAAATTCCTTCATTATAAATGTAAACAGTTCTAAGAGGCGGATATGGAATTTGAATCCAAATGAGATCAAACAGTCAATAGTCAAATCTACAACAAACATCACAAAACAAACATGCAACATAATTGCTAAAAATTGCATCCAAACCTACACACACTCAGTAGCTACGATGGGAACAACACATGTTCCAAGAGACTTTAAACATGGTATGATTGGTCAGACATTAAAAAATCTCAGAAACGATTGATTTTACTGGATCTTCAAACACCATGGTGCCTAGAGTTTCTTTGTTTTTATATTACTGTTATTTAGTATTTTTTCAGGTGGTACAATACACTGCAAATAGGATGACATAGTAATGTGACATTAAACGTCAAAGAATGGGCAGACATCACAAAAATGCACCCACATTTTACAAATATAAAACACCAATTCTCCAGAAAATATAATAATCCAGGTGGCTATAGTGCAAAAAGTTGTAGAAAAGCACATGGTGAAATGAAAGGGAGCTCCAAGGTGAGAAGATAACCCTAAACAAGGAGGCAGCGGGGAGGGGAGGTGATAATGACTTACACTATTGAAACATATTTCATATAATTATACTGGCACAGACACCACCAAGAAAACCGAATGGTAGCGCAGAGCAAGAAGAGTAATACGATAAAATAAAAATAAAAAGATTAACCAAATCATAACTATTAGATTTGCAAAAACTAAGTATATACAAGTACATCCCTGTGTCCTATCCCCCACCAAATATAACAACTGGCATAGTTAGAAACAGGTCTGAGAGCCATTAGGAAGGTAGAGGCCTCCACTGGGGTATTAGCTTTGAATGTTTTCCCATCCTTGGTGACCGTAGGAGACAGAGCAGCAGTGCTTCAATGTGCTATGCCTGCTTCTTGGAGTTACTTAGATTTCCACCAGAATAAGGTGGATCGATGTAGAAGTGAAGAAATGTGACTCAAAGTCACGTTTTCCTCTGAAGTGTAGGTATTAAAAGTTACATATGTGTTTCTGTCTGACTGTGCAAAATTATATACCGAGAGGCAGCAGTAGGTGACTAAGGAGACTTGCTTTAAGGGGATCATCAAAAAATTGAAAATTTGGGGTAACTTCCACATTGAAAAAAATGTGGAAGTTACCCCAAAGTTATGGAGTCTAAAACTCCCCTGATTTTAATATTCTGCTTTCTACCTCTGTCATCAAGGTGATCAATCCCCAGGGTGAGTTTATAATGTAATGCTTGCAATTATTGGACTGTTTTCCATCAAAGGTCCAATACATCCTCTTCAGAGGCCTTGACACAAGTAGATCAGCTGGGAACAGCTGGGGCTTCACAATCTGGCTCAACTATTGTACAGGCTGGTAGGGGCCGGTCAGCCTTGCTGTTTTCCAATGGAGAAGTGTAGGCCTCTGAAACAGCTGCTTCTAGCACCTTGGTGCTTAGAGTACAGTGAACCATTGTGCCGATTTTATAAGATTTTTTTGTGGTAAACATATGTGGCTTCTGGAATCTGCTACCAATTATTGCTTTAACAGAGAAATGAGCACCCGAGGGTGAGTGGACATTCCTATCATCTATGTCTTTGATGGATTTGACCTCTGTCCATAGTCCATTCATGCGATTGGCCTTAAGAGACTGGCATAGGTTTTTGGCAACAGGGGATAAAAAGAAAGGCATCCAATTTCAGGAGACAGCTTGTAACAAATGCCAGCAAATCAAAAAGTAGAGGGGCGGGGCCGGGCCGCCGAGCCGCATGGAAGCAGGCCATCAGAGCTCTGGGCCTGTGCCGCAATAAACGGTACTAAACTGACATATGCACTGCCTCAAAGCCGGATATCAGTGCACGACTAAACAGAGAATCATCTCAGCTCCGGTCCAATACCAAAGATGACCTAAACAGCGCACAGGGAACGCTAAATCCGACACACTCGGCCTACCAGCCTCCATAAGCAATCGCACAAGTGAGATCCTAAAACGGAGGTATACTCTGCCAGACACACATGCTTGAAATATCTGCTGCTCTGGAGGGAAACGCCGGCTCGGGGCACGGCCCCGTCCCCCCCCTCGGTCGGAGGGGGTAATCCCGGCCACGTGGGGACCGCAGGCACAGAGGAGGGAGCTCCTGACCGGAGCCTGCGATGCTTCCCAGCAATGGCAGAGGCTGTTTATGTGGGACCCGCAGGCAGACAGACGCAGGGAACGGCTAGCCCATGCGTGGGGGGACGCCCTTTGACCCGCGGTGGTCGGGGCTGCGGACGGCCTCTCCGGATGACCTGGGAGCCTACGCCAAGGCCGCTCGACCTCCGGATGAGGTGGGCACCCGGAGGAACTTGTCCCCACCACTGTGAGACCGTCGGGGCTGGGGGATACGCGCCCCCGGTGGACCGGTGGCCGCGGAGCTCTGGCCCAGAAGCAGTGGCCGGCGTTGGGAGAGGCACACAGAGCGGACCTTGAACCTGCAGGGGTACTGGAGGTACGGGGGAGGGGCAGGGGACACTGGGCATGTGGACTCTTTGGGTGGAGGGGCCGCAAACGTTCAGGATGCCCCCGAGTGCCCACCGGTCCGCGGTGCGTACGGGGGAGGCCTGGGCCAGTCTGGGGGGCCAGCCGGGACCGGGCACCTGGAGAGATGGAGGGGCGCTGGTTGCGTCCTGACCTGCGGGGGTGACCCGGACACGTCACATGACTAGGCAATGCTCCCACACAGCCAGCCAGACTTTGCAACACTTCCACCTGCATACAAAGTTTGGATGGAACGGTCAAGCCCCTGATAATGCCACTGGAACTCATTCACTGAATCACAGGATGCTGATAAGGTCCTGGATAATCGTTTTTGTTATTCTGAAGCTCGAATCAGTTTTGCTAAGGCTACTTATGCCATTGTTTCCTTTTGTTATTTATGCTTAGTTCAAATTATGACCATGCTATTTACATCTCAAAAGACTCCTAGGGCCCCCGCTTAAGGCCGTTTATTTTTGTTGACTTGATAGCCAGATGGATGTAAAACATGATGTAGGTTAAAATGCTAACATATCCCAATAGGAAGACGCACGCTACACATGTAACTACACGTCACTAGCTATTTACATTTCAAATACCCCCTAGGGCCCCCGCTTAAGGCCGTTCATTTTTGTTGACTAGATAGCCAGATGGATGAAAAACATGATGTAGGTTAAAATGCTAACATACCCCAATAGGAAGACGCACGCTACACATGTAGCTACATGCCACTAGCTATTTACATTTCAAAAGCCCCCTAGGGCCCCCGCTTAAGGCCGTTTATTTTTGTTGACTAGATAGCCAGATGGATGTAAAACATGATATAGGTTAAAACGCTAACATATCCCAATAGAAAGACTCACGCTACACATGTAGCTACAGGTCACTATCACTGCGGCCACAACAACTAATCAAGAGTTTTCTTAAACACCCAGATTACATAATTATTACAGCATTAAGACAGTTGTCTGATATGATACTTATGCCATATACGATTACTGTACCACATGTTTAAGCGGATATATGAGCTTATATACCATGCATACAGTTTTTTTTGCACTATTAGTTTTCTTTAAATTTTTATTAAGGCATATATGTGTTTAAGCCCTCAAAGCGCGGTTACAAGATACATAACCATGGAGCTTAACGCTCACGGGCAGATAGCGTAACATGGTACATCTGTTCATTATATGCAGTCTGGGCTAAAATATGTACAAATGCATTTCTGCAAAGTTTATATATGTTTATATGTACTGACTAATTCGCCTCTGCGCAGGTGATATTCTGCATTAACCCTTTTAAACCGATACTTTAGCCTCTGCGCAGGCGACTGTTTGCTTTCATAAAATTTTGTCCGATATGAGAACTCAAGACATGATACCAATAAACATATTTAAAACAAATCAAAAAGTAGATGGATTTTCAGAGTAAAAAGGCAGATTGCACATAAAAGGCCGGGAGCAACTAGAAATAGAGTCTGTGCTGGGTCAAATCGAGAAGCCACCCCTGGAGTCTCGAGTTTATAAAACTAAAAGAATCACATTTATTGAGCAGCTGTTCTATGGGCAAAAATATCCAATATGCTATTCCACGCTTTGCTTTAGCGCTGATCAGAGTTGGGTGAGCATGTTTCATTGTTTAAGAACTGCTGCTCAGAATATGTCCACTACTTCTGATAGGTCAAATAGTATTCTGAGATTGGAGCAGATATATCAAGACTTCAGACTACAGTATGTAAAGTCACTTGTTAATATGTCCAATGATGTGTAGATGATCAAAACAGTAAAAAAAATATTGAAACATACCAGAAATACCACACTAAAAAGGAACTGAACTTTAAAGGAACAAAATCAGAATTACAAATGTAGTTCTAAAGTAGAGTCATAGTTGATAGATTACAAATTAGTATTATGGGGCTAATTTGCTAAACATCGCACTGTGAATTGAAAACAGAATAGCAAAATTTACCCTAAAATAGTCATACTAAATTTCAGTAAATTATTTCCCCTTAACTTAGATATTACATTGTATTGGTGCCTTTATTGCCAAGAGATGCTAATCCCTCCTAAATAGGATTTAACGTAGGTGGGAAGGCAAATCCCAACAAAGCTCTTTTCAAACAATGATAAACTATGTTTCACTTTACAAGACAATATAAATTTTTTTGCAAGCCTCTGAATTTTCAGTGTAGCTTAGCATGTGCAAAGGTTACAATGGAATGATGAGATGGTATTTATCTGTATGCATGAGCTATGCAAGATTCCATTGCAATGTTATTCGATTGGCTTACTCATTAAGCTACAGTTATTTTAAACACTTTGATGAATCAGCCACACAGAATACCCAAACATGAAATTAGGATTATTTTCTCACATGAGAAAAACTGACTCTGATAAATCTGTCCACAGCACTGCAAGTCCATCCCTGTTGTTATAATTAGCAATATGTATATATATATATATATATATATATATATATATATATATATATATATGTATATATTTATAGATTGGATTAGCCGTATTATTATATTGATCTGAGGAAGAGAGAAAATCTGTTGAAAGCTTGTCTTTTAGGTTAGTCCAATAAAAAAATGTATAATTGCATACTGCAACACTCTGGTATTTTGCCATTATATATATATATATATATATATATATATATATATATATATATATATATATATATATATATATATATATATATATTTAACTAAATGAACCCTCCAGTGTTCATTACTTTTAATACTTGTGAAGTCTTCCAAAGTCTATTTCAGGTTTATTCACTAAAATGAGAATTCAAAGTGAATTCAAAGTGAACTTCACATTTTGGGCCACATTAGCCAAACTGGAAGCTGATTTGGAGATTTTTTTTCCCCCATCCAATCAGTTATTTTAACCTGAAATCTAAAATTCACTAAGAATTCTGACTTTAGTGAATAACCCTTTTTGGAGTTCGAGACCCTCCTGTTTCTGAAAATGTAAAATAAAAAAAGGGGAGAGGGGGGTTACTTATTTCTAATCCAGTGGAAAGAGGGCCTTCTTGCCACAGCTCTACTTCGCCCCAGGTATATCCTTACAAGTGAGGATCTCCTGGACAGGTCCAATGCTTCTCATAGAATTGCCATGCTGCACCAATAGAATGCTTCTCATGGAAGCACCAAAGCCAATGCTTCCCAGTGAGAAGCACTGCCTTTAGTTGTGAGTAAGCGCTCAAAGAAAGCAATGATAGGGAGGGTGTAACTTCACATCTATAAAAAGTGCCAAATCATATCTCTTTAAATTGATAAAATAAGAAAAATTGGTCACTCTATTAACTCCTAGAGAACTTCAGCAAACGTAAGTCTTGTAGTGGATTACAGTGGTCTTTTAAAGATTGACTGGCATAAAGTGGCATTATGTACATGTACAGTAGCTTCTTTAATGGGACACTGTAGGCTCTGTATCTGCTTCATTCCATTAAACTGGTTATAGTGTCTGGAGTTCCCTGCTGCCAGGAGACTTCAGACACTATAACCAGTTCAAATAGATAAAATGGTTATAGTGACTACAGTGTCCCTTTAAGAAACCATGCCCACATCATTCCATTTTGAGCCCTGAATGTTGAGTGGTGTGTGAAACGAATATATAAGAGTGAGCAACATATTTAGAGGTATTATGGCAGTTCAACATAGAAAGTGACCGTTACTTCCTGAGTAATCTACTAATCTTAGAAAATCATGCACTCTTATTGTGCCAAGATTATCTTGAAAGCAAGCAAACCCTGTCCAACAGCCATTTAATTAAAGGGGACTGTCATTTCTCAGGATGTTTAATATAAGGTTTTGTTATACCTTATATTTAACAATTGTGTGTTTGTCAGGCCTGATCCATAAAACTAAATCTAAAAATATACACAACTGTATTTCTCCTTATCTTAGAACTCAGCGACTCAATCTTGGATCTCTGTCAATCATTATCATAAGGTTGACCTATTTATTTTATTGGACGTAGCCAGAGAACACTAATGCAGTTTGTGCCCTGACTGTGCCGGGGCGGAACTGTATTGAGATGTCATTTGCCAAATCTTTAATATACATTTAGAAGAAAACAGATTATCAAGTGAAAGAAAAACAAAAGTTGGAGGTGATTTTCAATGTTTTATTAAATGGGGTTATTTACAGAGAAGTGACAGTTCCCTTTAAGATGAGAAATTAGATAAAGCGGACTTGCCTTTCAGATTGGTTCCATGTTTTGTATTTGTGGTTGTGTTGATTCTATTGTTTTTGGCAACATCCCTTTTCTCTTTCTCCTGCAGCAATGCTTAAGATTTGGAGAGTTTCCTAAAAGCGTTTCTTGAAATAGAAAAAGAAAAAAAAAATCCAATCCAATCTGGCAACGTAAAAAATACACAAATGCTGACAACGTGTTTCTTTTAAATCAACGCATAAATACTATGATTTATTTACTATGAACCTACATTCATGGTTAAATTACTGTGAATAATCGCTACTACTATCTCCAACCCATGAATTCAACCCTCACAGATAATTATAATTAGACAGTTTAAATGACTAAATAAATCTACACCCATAAATTAATATCGTATGAGCCATATCGGAGTGAATTAATTGCACCCCTTGACATTAGAGTAAAAAATGGGAGTTCAGTGTCGACGCATGTTTGAAGATGCCAAGTAGAGGCCTAAAATTAAACCGAATGTATTAAGACATCTGCACAGAAAACTATAACATCTATTCACCAAAAAGAGAATTCAAGGTGATTTCAAAGTTTAAAATTTAAGGTGAAAATAGCCAAACTGGAAAAATTCTCTCGGTTTCCATTCAGCTACTCTGACCTTAAAATTCAAATTTTAGCACGACAGGAGGCTTTATATTTGTCTTTCTTTATTGCCACTTCATGGCAGCAAATACCATCAATAACGTTTTAAAAAATCAAAAACATTTGCCAACAGGAAGTACCTCCTCTTTCCTTGGTGCTCCACACCCACTACAGGCAAGAGTGTTAGTTCCTCAAATCTGATCTTACTTGATTAATATATGGACTTCTAAACTTTGTTTTATAGATCAGAGTGATTATCTTTTGCTGTATATACAGTGTATAGTTTGTCTCTCTCTTTGTTACTTGTATCACTCATACCAAGTTAAATATTGTGTCAAAATCCCCTTCTGACACATTTATTTGGCCCATCAGTGACTCTGGCGGGCTTATAGTTTGTTTTTACTGTGTTACGCGGCTCTTTCAGCCGCAGAATACCTAGCTAGTGTCTAATTGGAGGAAAGAATCTTGTTGCTGCCTGGCCTTTTTCCGCATCTCATGTTGCAAGACTTGTACCCACCATGTTCCCGGGAGGTGCAAATCTTGCACAAATTGCTGGCTGCCATCTCAACTGCACCGCGCAGTCCTCTCGAGGTTTAGACAGGGGATGTGGCTCCCGTGCTCATGGCAGAGCCAAAGTGCCTCTCAGGTGATTGCTTCCTACACAAGTAGAGTGCAGACTGTCTCTTTTCCCACAGGCTTGGTCTGAGAATTTTACAGATGCATGGATTCTGTCATTACTAAAATGTGGATTATCTCTACACTAAAGCTAGGATTATCTGCAACTCACTTTAAATTCACTTTGAATTTTCAATGGAGTAAATAACCCCATAGCCTGTGCATATGTCCCCTCTGCCGTCTATGACTTGTAAAATATATAGAGTAGCAGATCTAAAAATCCTCTGTTTTCAAAGTAAATCATTATTTAAGGAACACTACAAGCACCATAACTACTACAGCTCACTGGTTATAAGGTCAGGTAGTTGATAGGAAGAAAGATAACTCTCTTGCCACAAAGACTGGATTTTCAGAATCAACTGTTTTGAAATGATTGTTTCATACCAGTTGCTTCTCAGACTAGTCTCACTCTGAAAAATTATCAACTTAATGCTAACATTGAAATGGCGAAGTCTATTTCCTCCTCCCCCTCCCTGTCTATTGGAATGATATGCCCCACTGAAACTTTTTGGAAGCAGGGGTGAGTTTAAATTTTCAGCACACTTCCAGGCATTATATCAGTGAGTGGTGACTATTGGCTTCTGGTAGAAAAATGAGTTCCTCTACAAACTGGTTATCATTCATAGTGTATAACTGATGGTAAGTGACACTTTATGGATTAAATTTAGTATTGCAAAATAGAAATAAAAAACATTATACCCGATTTTGGTAGAAAACACCATAACCAGTAGAGTTTATTGTTGTGGTTAAGATGTTAAAAAGCTATGGGTGCCATCCCTCTGTTTCTTTTCAAACCATTTTTTTTTTCTTTTTTAAAAAGAGGAGAATTTGCTACACTCTAATTCCATTCACTCAGCTGAAGACATGATTTCCTCATTATATGTCCAAATATGTGTATGGCGTAAGCACACATTGAAAGCACATGCTGTGCCGAAAGATGCTGTAAGTACTAGGTGATAAGAAGATTCAGCAACAATTGTAGTGGAATTAATGAAAAAATCAATCACCAGCGTGCTCACCTGGTACAAATGAATAGCGTATAGTGTTGCAGAAAGAGACCCGCTACTCAGGTACCTTGTGTCTGCAACAAGAGTAAAGCAAAAAAGAATATGCAAATGTTGCAGAACTGCATAAAACCTCTGTTTATTAAGTTGCACCCTGAAAAGCATATATAAATAAATCTTGCAAACTCCTAGGGCATTGACACTGCTCCACGGGAACTAAGTAACCTGAGGCTTTATGCAGTTCTGAAACATCTGTGCATTCTGTTTTGCTTTACTCTGAGTACTTTTATTAGGGTGTAATCCGGGTCAGATTACTCATAAAGCACATTTGAATAAGTGACTAAGTCCCAGGCAATGTTGGAGTCTGGTCGGTTTCCCTGCACTTCCCTACTGTAACAGAGGCTCCCTACTGCAGATATGGATGCCCACTGTGGTTGGAGCTAGTGGGTCTTTGATGCAAATATCATTGTAAAAGATGTTACCATCCTTCAATAGTGGATGTCAGCTGTCAGACAAGGGCAATAAATTGCTCGGCAGTGTGTGGGTGTGTGATACCATTAACCTGGGCTGTAATATCTTTAGTCTTAGTCTGTTAGATTTCTTAGCACTGTTAGTATGCTCATGTATGTGAAATTTTAACAAGGTATTGTTAAACTGACTCCCCCCTCCCCCAAACTGTGGGATGGCAGTTCCAATAATTCTTAAAGCCTGCACGATAAAAAGTAGGAAAACTCCTGACAACAACAATGGTCCTAAATTTATATGGCGCAATGGTGCCTTCATCCAGTTTAGTCTTAATTGCCACTCTGGATGGTTTAACAACTATAGCGTTCTAGCACCAACACCACTTTAATAAAATATAGTGTGTAAGGTATGTGGAGTGTCCCTTTAATATAGAAAAATAAATAAATACATAAAATGTCTTTTCTGACTGATACTTGGTTTGTACTGGCTACTCTTGTCAAGGTCTATTTCTGGAGAATAATTGTGTAATTCTAGAACCAAAGAGATATCAGTCACTGATATCTCATTATCAGAGTCATTAAGACTCTGTCTGTCACAATAAAGCTTCCTCTGTTATGCCTGCAGGTTTAGATAGTGCTGCACCAAATCTGTTTGTGCTCAGACTTTTATTGAAGCACAAGTCTTTCTGAAGCCATGATGTAATGTGGATGATTGTGTGTAATGCTGCCAGCTGGATGATTACATATGCAGGTGCACTAACAAAAACAAGAGCCAAAAAGGTTTGGATCACACTGAAGTGTATTACAGTTCATTCCAGCACTACAATTCGCATAAAACTGTAAGTGATGAATCTCGTACAACGTACGTTACTAGATCTAACCCTTTTCACCTCTGAAGCATTCACTTTCAGATGTAATGCAGAAACAAAGAGCACTCTCAATAAATCTGCAGCTACTGCACGTAACGTTAGACGTTATTGCGTGTGCTTTGTATTGTATGGTTATTTAATAATACCATAAAGGTTCGGTATATATACAATGTATCGGAGCGTTGACTAATAGAATGTAATAGTACAATCCTTAGACCACAGGTCAAGCACAAGGTTTGATTACATCATCCCATATAACATGTCTGCACGGCAACTAGATCAACCTGTGCTAACTTGAAGCCTTTGTGGGAGCTTAGAATATAGGTAGTCCCAAGAACCACATCTTTCCTCATCAAAAATGAACTATGGGGTCAGCTTTCAAAAGCAGTTTACATGAGAAGGGAGAAAAAGGGGAAGGAAATTGAAAGGGCATGTTTGTGACTGGTAAAATGTCAGGAGGCAAGAAGAAGAAGTGTCGTGTGGACGAAGAGAGAAGAGGCAAATGACTGACTTAGGGGAGAAAGTTAGTAACAAAGGGAAGTAAAAATATAAAATGGCATAGGATGGATGGGGGTAGGTCAAATGACATTGAGAGGTGTGAGACAGTAAGAGGTATGGATATGAGGCATTTGCAAGTGACACAGGTAGTGGTGGAGAATGAGTAATAGGAGGTGGAGTAGGGGTAAATGTAGACTAACATAGTCTAGCTGGTGTATTATAGATCTATTATATGGCTTCTTTCTGTATTATATGAGCTTTTCTTTATGTACGGTTATTATGCAGGTGATGAATGTTTGCTTAAAGGGTTACTGGTTTTGGTAAGAGTAACTCTTGCTGTGTAGTTCTGTGCCCTGCCCAAACTTAAAACAAAAGTAAACAAATTAAATACAAAACTAAACCTCCTCCTTTGCAGCACTGAAGCCACATTCTCCCTACTGTCTGATGTGAGGATGGCTCTGGGGAGGAAACGGACAGCATGGAGGGGAGTGGGGACTCCCGCCATTGGTTGACAGGCAACAACACACTGTGCGAGCTGGCGTCAGACACCAAATTTGCACAGAAATAACAGAAGTCAGCCAGCCTGTGTTAGCTAATGACTACCCAGTGGCTATGCCGAAGATCGAGTTACAGAGGGGTTAATGTTTGTATGTGAAGCGTTTCATAGCAAAAGCTGCACATACAGACTCCAGGTACCATGACCACTTTGAATTACCGATGTGGTCATGGTACTTGGAGTAACCCTTTAATAATATGTGCATGCGATATTTGATATGGGTGCTATATGTAATAGGTGTGGCAGTTTTTTGTACAGGACATGGCATCATAGGTGCATTGGGGATTGTGTCATGGTTTTCATGTGCTTGTTGTGTCCATTATGACTTTTAAAAAAAGTGTTTATAAGATATGTGCCAGAAAAAAAAAGTGCTATGTGTCATACAGCAGTAATGAAAAATACAAAAAAAAATACGAAGAAAGCTAAAGCCAACATCTAGGAAGCACCTGTTCGGAACATGTTCTAAGGTGACTGTTTGATGAATTAATGAAATGTTGTACAGATTACACACCGGCACCGAGACACCAGAAAGAAAAATCCACAGTCTCGCAGATGGTATAAGAAGATTACAATTAGTAGTAACCATATGAATCAGCTTTATTTCGGTATCCCTGCTCTGTCATTACAATAATCACAATATCGCTTCAGCCACATGTACTCGTGTCTCTTTCTTTACTACTGTGTCACTGAAGGGAACTTTAAATGAATGACAGCTGAGGTTTACTTTCCATCTTTTACATTATATTTGTTATACATTTATATGTATATTAAAATAAAAATTTAGGGAGCAGGGCCGAACCGTGGAGCTGAAAGGAAGCCATCTCATGCAGCTCTGGTCCTAAGCCTGAATAAACACTGATTTTCTGCCCACAAACTGACTATTAACCCTTCAAAATAAGATTTCTGAATAGGGTAACCTGCCAGCATCACAAAGAGACCAACAGACGGCTGCAGATCTTACAAAAGTGAGGAAGCTGAAAACTCGGGCCTACATGATGGCATGAACCTGAGGCCTATTGCTGTGCCTGGAAGCACTCTGCACATGCTCAGTGAACGAGCATGATATGAAAGCGCCTGTCTCTCCTAACGTGCAAGAGGCAACCGGAGAGAACATGCTGCGGCCCTGCACCCCCCCCTGGACCGGGGAGGGTCATCCCGGTCACCTGTTAAATTTTTTTAATTGTTTCCTGTTTTGAAGATGCAAGTTTTCATATACAGGCTTGCGGTTACCAGCCTGCAATTGCGGGACGCTGGATGCAGCTCTGCCAGTATGTACTCAGCCACTACAGGGGAGACAAGACATACATTGTGGAGCCCCCTACTTGCCTTGTCATGGAACGGATTAAACGACTCCTAACACACTCACCCAGGAGTCAGCCCAGAAATCACTCAGGAGCGCCGAGAGGACTGCCAACATGCAGTGGCATCATGGCTACCGGACTGTCTCGGGTCGGACAGGAGTGACCTCCATCTCTAGGAGATCCGGAGACCTGGAGAATGTTGCTTCCCGTTGCTGCGAGCCCGGCCGGGCTGGTCTGTGGGGGGCTGCGGTGGACCGGTGGCCTCGGGGCCGCATGGACTAAGCTTCGGAGCAGTGGCCGGCGATAGAGGGGGCCCACGGAGGCACCCTGTCTTACTTATTGAGACTCTACCGGGACAGTGGAGGTGCAGAGGCCGCCCAGTTAGTGGACTCTAGGAGAGGAGGGTCTCATGGACTGGGGGTACCTTGAGTGCCCGCTATACCGAGAAGCTCATTGGGGGGGGGGGCTTTACCCGGAGCCGGGTGTTAATGTATATGTTGGCACCCACGGGTGCCTGATGTTGATGCACTGGGCAGGGCCCCGCAGAGGCTTCATACTACACTTCACATGTGACCCACTCTTGCAGGGATAGCTACCACCTAAAGCAGGAAGTTATTTTTACTTACTTAATTTTATTTCCTTAATTACTTACATGTGTTTTTTTATTATTATTATTATTTTTATTCATATAACCTGGCTGCACATGCTTGGACCAAGATCCCTGGGGTTCACAAGAGGACCTAACCGGGGATCTTCACGTAGGGCCCTATCCCACAGGCCCCTCCACAACCCCGAGGGTACCCTTCCCATCTTTTTTTATTTCCCCTTCCCTTATACTATCACATCATGATTACCTGGAGCGCTAGAGGGAGTTATACTTGGTACAAACTTAATATGGAGTCTGGGCTATGGCTACATAAGCCTAACAGTAGAATGGAGTAGGCCATACGCTATAGTTAATGACACTATTTCTGCCACAAGATAAATCATAAAAACCCAGGGGCTCCCAGGTGGCGATAAACAGCTGCTTCTTCTCCGCTGCATTCTTCTTCCCGCACATTAAGGCACAACGTTCATAACTGTAACCCTGTAAATTGATTTAGTTTTTTTGGAATATACCCTTTATAATTGCAGGAAAACACACAGGAAATAGGATAGAGCAAACGAAAATGAACAATCAGACATACATAAGCAAAACACTGTGGGCTGACACTCGCCTTTAAAGGTTAACCTGAAAACTCACATAGCTCCTACAACTTGGATAGCAGGTGGGCCTGATGCACAGTTGCAACCATGCGATTTTTCTACATAATTCCCCATACCGACTATTAGTTATCTTTATAAGACATGCGCTACTAAGCCTGCTGTACTTATATTAGTATTAATTTAAATACTTAAAGTTAGCACTGATAGACTTACATATATAATATACTAGTTACTCTTGAGTTCATTAAGCACATCTTCATAAAAATGCCCACTTATTTTGTAATATCTGTCGGCAATGTCACAGTATGTCATATTACATGCGCACCCTTTATTATAAATGCCTGTATACAGATATGACACCTGTAGTACACTTCATGGATGCTTCCAGACTTGTAATTATATTATTGCTATCACGACTGACTTTACTGCACTGTAATTCTGCAATATTATTGTACAACAGCTTATATTGAAACAAGCCCACTGTTTATGTATGCAAAATGATGTGAATACAAGCCTATCTTGAATTATTTTTATTTTTTTTAAAAAAACAAAAACACATTTTCACTAATCCTGCAATGCAGAATTTTTCAAAAGTTTTCAAAAGTAGCAATTGTTACCTACATTTTTGAGATGTACAAAAAGGACCACTAAAACCCTCTCATTTGTGTGTGTATATATATATATACTCACTCCTTGAAGGTGAAAAAACAGACTCTGGGTCAGCAATCCTTCAATATAAAAATCCAAAATGAAAAATGACCAGCACATATTAACAGGTGAAAAAGCACTTCATATTTATTGAGGTTCCCACAGCATACTGAACAGTGTTAACCTACCAATAGGCCTTTTTTTCTTGAAAACAGACAAGTTTGGAGTCGAAATGTTGCTTTTTGTCTTCTGCTCCAATAAACCTACTCACTTTGGATTTACCTTGAGTGCCTGGACTATTATGTATTAACGGTATACTTTATTGTGAGGACTGGCCAACCTCAGGCCTGGTTGCACACTGGGATCCAGGAGAGTGCGGTATCCTTTATGGTATTTATAGTGTTTTTTGGTACGTAATAGTAGGGAAGATGCACTAAAATGATTACGTGGATATTATTGTCATTGGATTCATGATTCCCTTCTTGCCAAAAAAGGAATCAATAAGGATCTATGATCAATGATCCAAAATCTTATTTCATACCATTAATATATCCCACAGGAAATACATGATGAAAACAAGGATGAGATGGCGATCACCTTTTCACACAACTCCTATTACGCATAGGCTCAACTCAAATCACACATAGGTAGCCCTGCATCCAAAAACACAAAACAACAAACACAGCCCAATATATAGCTCATATACAGCTTCCATCACACACATCCATCCCAAACCACATACATTCCATCACCGACATGCAGCCTCACACGAACTCACATACCATAACACATATATGAATCCCCATGCTCACACAACTACCACTACACACATATGGCTCCCACTACACATACAAACTTATTAACTTTAGTAGGTCAGAGATGAGAAGTAGAGCTGGAGTGAAAAGGAAAGGAAAGTGGACAATACAGAGAAGAGACAAATAAATAGGACAGAAACATGTAGCTAACAAAGAAGGAAAAGGAGACCCGTTTTGGGACAAGTAAAAATGTGTGAAAAGTAGAAACGGAATGATAATTGACAAAGAATGAGAGTGAAATTAGGTTGGAAGCTCTGTACTGGAGATGGGAAAAGAGACTGGCAGACATACGGTGAGAAATAGATTGAGATACAAAAAAGTGGGTAGAGAGACTGAATGTCAGAGAGACACACTGAAAAAATACAATAGGGGAAAGAAAGGCAGAAGGAGAACAAGAAAGATAAAAGAGATGGTGAGGAACACACGCTAAAGGAAGAGGTAGGAAAAATGTGAAGGTAGGAAGCTGGGTTTTTGCCAAAAATCATTGCAGTGACCCTGCTGCAGTGAATTAATTGTATTAGCTTTTCAGAAGTCTGTAACCTGCAGTGATGATACAGCTGCGACCATTTATTTTATTTCAAAGAGTAAGCTTTAAAACCTTAAACATCAATCTGCCTAGATATGTATCTTCATATCTTATCTACACTAGGCATAATGCTACTAAGCCAGCTTCAACATTCCGAGTTGGAATATTCAACAGGTGGACTTTCCCAGCCTCGAGGTATCCAGATTTATAGTGTACTGGCCTATAGACTAGCACAGCTTCCTAGGAGCTGCAGTTCTACAACAGCTAAGGGCTGCCATGGCAGTGGTAGAAGCATCGAAACACAACCCTATGTATTTGCACATTAATCAGCAATATCCTTTAGTATTATGGTAACGGCAGAGCTGCAAATAAACCATTTTCATATCATTCCTGGCATTTCAAGGTTTGAGTAACTCAGCTGAGACCATGAAAGCATGTTCCTTTTTCACACCTTTAGGTGTTGACAATAAATTTGGGGGCAAATTACTCAGTACTGCTTCTGTTTTCACTTACCCAATTTTAACCTGGTTTTAAACAAATGTCTAGGTCTTTATCAGAACAGTTTTGTCATCTGCTTAGTCAAACGTGTTCACTGTGCAGTCAAGAAAAGAGAAACCGCCCACAGCTCAACACTTTTAGTATAAGTGAAACAGCAGTTTCTGTCATTGAATTAGTGCACTGTAACCTGGTGCTTCGTAAATACAGAGCAAGATTCTCTGATATGCACTAGTCAAGGGGTGCAGATGATTTTGTATAGTCAGAGCATTTAAAATGCAATTCTTGCATCCCCAGAGAGCTCGTTTGACAGCCCGAATCATTTTTACTCAGCACTAATTTTTGGGGGCAATATCTTGAAATGGGGCTGTAATCAGGAACTTCTGCAAATGGTTTTGTCTGTGAGCGAAAGTCAAATAAATGTCATTGGATTCAATATACTTTTACATCCTTCGACCGCACTGCTTATGAGAAGGCACTTTTGTGAGTTTTCTGTGATCAATGTTTAGAAACATCTTACAAATGATGGTCCCTCTAAAGGCCACTCCCATATTCCATAGTGAGGAGGTCCACCGGGGACATGTTTCATACCACTGAATACCTGTAAAGCAGTTAAAGGTCAACTGTCATCAACTTTTCACTTAATTAATTAATTTAATGAAACGTAATGATTTTTTTCCCCCAATGATGTATATTGCTTTTTTTTTTAAAAGACTTTGTTTATCTGACTGAGCAGCCATATTGGGTCATATTAAACTGTTAGCTACTCATTTGCTGCTCAACCTAACTTGTTTACTGCTACTGGTTCACACATAGCAATCAAAGCAGGTAAGTTAGGTTGAGCAGGAGCTGTAGCATCTGGCTCAACTTGGCTGCTCAGCCAGACAACAAAATAATAATTTTGTCCCAAAAATCAATACACATAATTTGAAAGAAATCATTATACTTCTTTAAATGTAACAGCCTTTTAAAAAATGAGAACTGAGAATTTGACGACAGTTGTCCTTCAGGTTAAGCAATCTGAATGCATCCTACCTCTTAAACAGACGGTGTATTTTCACAGCAGGTTGCTATGTTGCTGCTACAGTGCACGTGCTACTTTGGATGGCGCCAGTGACTCCTCCCTTTTGGTAGGTGTATTTTAACAGTGAGAGACAGAATAACAAAAAAAACAAAAACCCAGAAAAATCAGAATTTTATATTCTGATCCTGATGAAAGTCCCAGAGAGGACTGAAACATTGATCTGTGGATTTTATGCATTTTGAATATATAATCTCAACTAACTACCCTACATTGCTAGTGCATTCCAAGGCATACAGCAAATGTAGAATGGACATGTCATATGTTTATGTCTCATTTCAATAGAAAGGTCTCATTGGTCAAAAATATACCTCAGTGGAAAATAGTAAACACAGGTAAAACCACTTGAAATAATAAATCCAGGAAAACATATTTTATATTATGTTGCTTACCTTTCAATGTTACTGGTCAGAGTTAGCATATTGACTGTTGCTTTTATGCATTGCGATGATAGAATCTACTGCCACAAAGGAATTCCATCCCCTAGGGAAACACAAAGGTACAGCAGCATTAACATCAAGCATAGCATTCTATATCAAACATGAATCATATCCAATGTTTTAACAGATGTTTTGTTTCTGTAGGCTATCAATCTATTACATGTCATGCTGCATTATCTGAAAACATCCTGTAACCCATTTCAAACTCCCACTACTCCTGACTGTAGTACACAGCAGCCCCAATACATACAATAAAAACCAAAGAAAAAAATTACTTGCACACAAAATTATTAGTGGGGTAATAGCTGCTTGATCCAAGGAGACACCTGATTGCTATTTTGGGGTCAAGAATTTTTTCCTAGTTTGTGGCAAAATTGGAAGCGCTTCAGACTGGGTTTTTTGCCTTCTTTTGGATCAACAGCAACAACATATGTCAGGAAGGCTGAACTTGATGGACGCAAGTCTCTTTTCAGCTATGGAACTAGGGAACTATGGAACTAAGGAACTATCCAAAATCCCTATGTACATTTAAATAACTGGAGGTTTTTCAGTATCACTCCAATGACCATTTAAGTGTAAGCTCACCTGGCACGTCAAGGCAAACCTCTTAGGTGAGTCCTACACTAACAATTCACTTTGCTGTCTTTATCTAACAGGTAAAAATCTCTAATGAGACAGAGAGGGGTGTTTTTCTAAATAAACTAAACTCCTACACACTTAATAACCCTTAATAGGGAACGCATGGGGTGGATGGCAGCAGCACTCTAACATGGCTGTGTAATACAAATGCAAATACAAACTTACAAAATTAAAGGACCACTCTAGTGCCAGGAAAACATACTCGTTTTCCTGGCACTAGAGTGCCCTGAGGGTGCCCCCACCCTCAGGGACCCCCTCCCGCCGGGCTCTGGAAAGGGGAAAGTGTTTAAAACTTACCTTTTGCCAGCGGAGGGCGGAGAGCTCTCCTCGTCCGATCCTCCTCTTCTCCTCCCCGTCGGCTGAATGCACACGCGCGGCAAGAGCTGCGCGCGCATTCAGCCGGTCACATAGGAAAGCATTTTCACAGTGATTTTCACAGTGAGAATCACGCAAGCGCCTCTAGCGGCTGTCAATGAGACAGCCACTAGAGGAAATAGGGGAAGGCTTAACCCATTCACAAACATAGCAGTTTCTCTGAAACTGCTATGTTTATGAAAAAATGGGTTAACCCTAGAAGGACCTGGCACCCAGACCACTTCATTAAGCTGAAGTGGTCTGGGTGCCTAGAGTGGTCCTTTAAGCCCTTTGCTCAAACTAGCAATAGTAAACTACACAGTGTAATATGTTGTCAACATTAGTATATGTTTGTGGATCCAGGGCATACTTAAAAACCATGAGAAATTTCAACGTATCCTTCCTGGTAAAATATTTTGTGCTTTTAAAATTACTGTGACAAAATAACCCTTTCAGTACATTTCTGCTTCTTTGAATTAATTATTGCAGTGTGGTCTGAAGGCTTCACTAAATGTGAAGGCCTCAATGTCTAGGACTAGGTTGTAGGGGATTTGTATTACCTGTGATACAGGTGAGTGATAGCGGATGGTTCATTTATATATTGTGTTTGTGTTAGTTTTACCATGATTTTCCATTGAAAGTTACTGTATGCCCTCTATCTTTAAGCCAATTTTCAATGTAAGAGCATGTATATTCATCTAATGTAAATTCTCTCAATTTGTACAGTAACCATTTGTGTGGAAACATATTTCATCCTTTGAAAAAATCCAAATACTTCCAATCTACTACAAAACACTTCTACATATTTCTTCAGAAAATGCTATAAAGTGGATCTGTCTTTTATTATTTTAATGTTAGTATTTTCCAAACCCCCCTTAGTTAAAGGGGAAAAAAGCTTACATTCAAAATTATTCATAAGGAAAAGTAGGGACTACTATTCCTTATCCAGAACCAGCAGGTTGACAAAAGGTGACAAAGTTAGTCATGCTCCACTGCCTTTGTCAGCTTTGTCATTGGCCCATGATTTAAGCACCCAGATTCCCACTAGAGCCACATCATACAGTATTGTGGTGGGTCATTTCTTCCCAATGTTGACTCTCATGCATGCCCATCTATGGGCAATGAATGACATATCAGGGTGCCGCCAACTTGGAAAATTGAAAGAAGACTGAGTCAGTAAGGGTAAATAAAGCCGGTCCCCAGGTCTGAAAATGGCTGGGTGAGGAGGGACGTAAGGGGGTACAGATGCACTGATCCCTCAACTTTAAATGAATGTATATGCAGCAAGTGGGAGCATATCTACTAAATTATTTACAACTATTGACTCCCCCTGTGTTTATCCTTGGGTTAGGGCTATTAAATAAACTTAAAAAATAACAGCGGGGAGGAGAGGACATCCTGCCACCTATTTGCAGTAGGTGAGGGCAATTGTAACATCCCCCTCCCTTTTGTTGCAGGTGAGAGCTATTATAATATAACAGGGGGACCGAATGTCTCCTCTCCAGCCCCCACCCAATGGTGGCGAAAAAAGGCTATCATAATATAATGGGGGGCATAAAGTCCCCAGCCCCATCCATTGCTGGCAGGTGGGGGCTATAATAATATAACGAGGGGCCCCTAATGTCCCCAGTTTTCTTCCATAACAGGTGGTTTGGGGGGGTCTAAATAATTATACAGGGAGTGCAGAATTATTAGGCAAGTTGTATTTTTGAGGATTAATTTTATTATTGAACAACAACCATGTTCTCAATGAACCCAAAAAACTCATTAATATCAAAGCTGAATATTTTTGGAAGTAGTTTTTAGTTTATTTTTAGTTTTAGCTATTTTAGGGGGATATCGGTGTGTGCAGGTGACTATTACTGTGCATAATTATTAGGCAACTTAACAAAAAACAAAAACAAATCAGTGACCAATATAGCCACCTTTCTTTGCAAGGACACTCAAAAGCCTGCCATCCATGGATTCTGTCAGTGTTTTGATCTGTTCACCATCAACATTGCGTGCAGCAGCAACCACAGCCTCCCAGACACTGTTCAGAGAGGTGTACTGTTTTCCCTCCTTGTAAATCTCACATTTGATGATGGACCACAGGTTCTCAATGGGGTTCAGATCAGGTGAACAAGGAGGCCATGTCATTAGATTTTCTTCTTTTATACCCTTTCTTGCCAGCCACGCTGTGGAGTACTTGGACGCGTGTGATGGAGCATTGTCCTGCATGAAAATCATGTTTTTCTTGAAGGATGCAGACTTCTTCCTGTACCACTGCTTGAAGAAGGTGTCTTCCAGAAACTGGGAGTTGAGCTTGACTCCATCCTCAACCCGAAAAGGCCCCACAAGCTCATCTCTGATGATACCAGCCCAAACCAGTACTCCACTTCCACCTTGCTGGCGTCTGAGTCGGACTGGAGCTCTCTGCCTTTTACCAATCCATCCATCTGGCCCATCAAGACTCACTCTCATTTCATCAGTCCATAAAACCTTAGAAAAATCAGTCTTGAGATATTTCTTGGCCCAGTCTTGACGTTTCAGCTTGTGTGTCTTGTTCAGTGGTGGTCGTCTTTCAGCCTTTCTTACCTTGGCCATGTCTCTGAGTATTGCACACCTTGTGCTTTCGGGCACTCCAGTGATGTTGCAGCTCTGAAATATGGCCAAACTGGTGGCAAGTGGCATCTTGGCAGCTGCACGCTTGACTTTTCTCAGTTCATGGGCAGTTATTTTGCGCCTTGGTTTCTCCACATGCTTCTTGCGACCCTGTTGACTATTTTGAATGAAACGCTTGATTGTTCGATGATCACGCTTCAGAAGCTTTGCAATTTTAAGAGTGCTGCATCCCTCTGCAAGATATCTCACTATTTTTGACTTTTCTGAGCCTGTCAAGTCCTTCTTTTGACCCATTTTGTCAAAGGAAAGGAAGTTGCCTAATAATTATGCACACCTGATATAGAGATGCACATCACCTAATATGCTTAATTGGTAGTAGGCTTTCGAGCCTATACAGCTTGGAGTAAGACAACATGCATAAAGAGGATGATGTGGTCAAAATACTAATTTGCCTAATAATTCTGCACACAGTGTACAAGGGGGGTGGATGTGTCATCTTCCACCCACCCCCCTATTTAGTCATATGTCAACCCCTTGATGGTTAGGTGTCCCCAAGCCTACAGCCACCCCCTTAAATTAAATTAACCCTACCTACCCCCATCACTCTAATATTAGTAAGAGGGGCCATTAATCTAATACGTGTAAAAATAAATATTTTATTTTACTTACTATAAGAAGTATTCCTTCTTGTAAATCTTCTTATCAACAGCCCCTCAAAAACCCACATAAAAATCCATAATACCTATAGAAAACTGGACAAAAACAGAACTGACCCTATTATATAAGGTGAACTTGCCGCTAGGAGAGCTTTGGCAGAGGTGTGGCTGCAAAGAGAGTCCCCAGGAAACACTGCGGTGAAACAGAAAATGAAAGATAATTACCTGATGGATGATCTAACAGCCCGGGTTAGAAGAGCAACAAAAAACTTTGAAAAAATGTGGGGCCCTTGGGTAGCCAGCGTAGCAAGTGTTTGATGGACACACAATGGGAGGTTTCAAAAAGAAATGTTTGTATGGTAACTTCAGCCTCTTTATGTTTCTGCTATACTTTTCTTTATAAAAATAAAAAATAAAAATAATATTGATAGACTCACTCCATGCTACAAAGGAGTATTGGCCTACTGTTATTGAAAATGCGAGAGAATACTGTCATGCACAATGTAACAATATATTGCAATCTTATGATACATGATGTTTTAAATGAAATGTACTGCCTTGGAAAAAATAATAAAACATAAAAAAAATCCATAATACACAATGCAATTCTTGAAAAGTTTTTTTAAAAAAAACACAGATTTATAAAAAAAACCTGACGGAAAAAAAAGTCTAAATCATGACAAAAAAAGTAAATTCATCCTTGCTATGCAGAATTAATCTTCAATTAGGGGAAAGCATTTATATATATATATATATATATATATATTTTTTTTTTATTTAATTGCCCCCACCCACTTGCCACGGACATGGATCTGTCTATCCACTATTATTGAATTTAAAGTCCATCACCAGATGTTCATGGGTGGGTGCATGGGGGGGGGGGGGGGGAGTGACCACATTCGGTAAGGGGCCATTCTGACTTTATTAAATAACCCAACGAGACAGAATGATGCACTCAGTGAAGAACCATGTTTTGAGCAGGACTTCATATAAGATCAAACCTTTACTGGGGAAGTAAGACATACAGAAGAAGTGTGACAAGCAGTCAGTTATTTTTTTATTTTCAATTATATAATTAATTGTATTGTTTTTAGTTTTTACTGAGTTTAAGCAATTTACCTGACTCATGTTGTTTCCATTGGAGTAGTAACACAATTCTGTCTAAAAATAAGTTCTTTGATGTGCTACTTAAGCTGAATTAATTTCTGACAGACCTACATGAGAAAAAACCCCTTCCACAGGCCACCCACACCGAAACAAAGTCATTTTCAAAGGAAGGCTTACTCCATTAATCATGAAGAATATTATTTTGATGTGGGTTACTAGAGTATATATATATTTTTTTTATTGAAAAAAACAACTTTCAGTTAGATTTTTTTTTCTATGACCCTATTTATCATATTTGAGTAAAAAACTTAAATTGTGAACAGCATGGTGGGCTGAGGAACTAGATAAAATAATGACTCATGAGTGTAAAATGCAACCACTCTAAAGCATAAAAAACACATCTCCTGTACATTAAACTACCTACAAATTACAAACAGAGGCCTTCATTACAATATATTTCTGCACAACTAAATTCACCAACTCCAAAGTAGGATTCAAATTTTAAGTGGGAAATTTAAATTTAGATCCAACAACATGACCACTGTCCATTATTTATTTAAAACAATTTGCCCTTTGGATGCTTTGAAACCATTTTTTAATGTAAATTAAATGAAAGGAAAAGTTAAGGAACATATGACGTCAATTTGGGGGGAACAAAACATAAATGGGGGGTAACCGCTAAGTAATTAAACCACAAAAACTGCTATCTCAAATACAAGAGGATTGCAGAGCCTATTCAAGGCAAAATGCGTCGGGACTCTGAGTTTGTGTGTTACTATCAGATAGATATGCCCAGGTATTTGACTTTGCGTTTCAGCGGACACATGGTAACAGGGGCTTCTTCGTAGAAGATCTGGTTTTATTTTGTAAGTCAGATTTATGTTTCTTTGTTGTTTCATGGATGCATAGGGTATTTAGTCGATTGGAATTGTGACGGATAGGTGCCCCCGAAAGCACAGATATAGGACTATTGATTTATAGACCATAAAGTTTACTTATTACTGATTCTTTCTTTCTTTTTCTTTTTTTAGATTGTATTAGATATTTTTCTTTATTGTGGTTGTTTTATATATAGATGAGGCTAGGTGTTTAAAACAAAGAACTACAGTACATTGCATTTGTTTCTTAATTTAATGTTATAATTTAGTTCTTAACACTGATCAGCATTTAAAGGAATACTATAGTGCCAGGAATACAAGTGTATTCCTGGCACTATAGTGCTGGTTTGGCTGTTTAGGTCCTGGCCCCCCTCAAATCATTCTGAAAAGGTGTTTTTAAATCACATGGCTGAGATCATCAATTCAATGCTTTCCTATAATGAAGCATTGGGAGGTTATTGTGCATGCGTGGCAAAACGTTGTGCTGTGCCAATCAGCACACCTATAATGGCTGTCTGAGCGACTGCCACTAGAGATGTTCCTAGGCAGCAATGTAAACACTGTATTTTCCTTGGAAAGGCAGTGTTTACATTGAAAAGTCTGCAAGGACATCCTACACACACCAGAACAACTACATAAAGCTGTAGGTGTTCTGGTAACTATAGTGTCCCTTTAAATTATAATTAGCGCTCTGTTAAACTGCATCAGACCTGGGCTGTCCAGGCACTCTGAGTTGGTTACACAAACATGATAGAAGATTCTTGCACAACACAACTTAAAATAGTTGGTACCCATTGTGCTCAATATCAAACATCAGTTGATAAACTCGACTCCTTTAAGAATAGCCAAGTTAATTGCTTTTAAAGTTATTCTTGAGTAAAACATCATTATGACCCAAACCAGCATATGGATACGGATAGCAGGTGATATCAGTGATTGTTTTTACATATAACAGTAACATGGGACATTTATATTAATTCTCTAGTCTAGAAGCATTCTCTTGGATAACATTGCTCAAAGATCATTATATTTCTAGGCCACCAGCAATATCCTTAAATACAGTAACTGCAGCACTAAGCACAATTACAACTCCTATTAGGCTTCAACCGTCTTAAGGTTGACTACTTTTTTTCCACCCATGTTATAAGATCACTGATAAATATTCTATCTACATTCCTTTCAAATGGCTCTGTTATAAGAGCATTGCACCATCACAGAGCACATTCAAACCTGCAGACAGACAGGGTTATGTACTAAAGTGAGAATTCAAATAGCAATTTCAAATTTAAGGCCGTAATAGCGGAAATTAAAGTATAGATGACCTAGAGAATTTTTCAAGTTTGGCTATTTTGTTCTTGAATTTGAAATTCACTTTGAATCCGCACTTTAGGAAATATACTGAAAATGTGTCGTCATGAAATCTGTTCAGTATTTTTTTCTCTAACTTGGAATAGTTGACATTTTGCATCATCTAACACTCAAAGGAACACTATAGTCACCCAGACCATGTCAGCTCAATGAAGTGGTCTGGGTGCCAGGTCCTCCAGGTTTTAGAGAAACTGCTATGTTTACATTGCAGGGTTAATCCAGCCTCTAGTGGCTGTCTTCCTGACCGCCGCTAGAGGCGCTTCTGCGACGCTGGATGCAAAATTCACATCCAGCATGCAGAAAGTCCATAGGAAAGAATTGAGAAATGCTTTCCTATGGACTGTGTGAATGTGCGCGCTCGGGAGCTGACATCGGCGGGGGAGGAGAGGTCACCAGCGCAGAGGGAGCCCGACGCTGGATAAAGGTAACTGGCTGAACGGGTTTTAACCACTTCAGCACCAAGGGAGGGTTGACCCTGAGGGTGAGAGGGTCCTAAGGATGCTATAGTGTCAGGAAAACGAGTTTGTTTTCCTGACACTATAGTGATCCTTTAACGTAAGCATATTCTTTTCACTGAATATGGACAAGCTAATTGACACAACTGTAAAAATCTCAACTTCTATGTTTCCATTAGATTTTGTTTCAATCTGGGAGTAAAAAAAACAAATGTGATTCCTACCTGTCCTTCTCGCTACGTGAACTTGGCTACATTACAAAAACTACTCTATTAGGAATATTGTTTGAAACTTATGTGTAAAATGTAAATGACAGGTCTTCAAGATATTCGAGGTTTAACCTGCTCTAATGCATTGTGTGCTTCAAAGGCAGTGAATGTAAACAAATAGTATTTGAAGATGGAAAAGAAATCTTAGTATAGAATTTTGCTGTTTTTGCATTGTCTTTCTAACATTGCTGTATAGTGTTACTTTTTTTTCTTTATGCAATAGTGTTTTGACTGTAATATTTGAAATGTCAGGAAAAGTGTAACCCCCAGAGAGAATGTTATCAGTAGCACTGCTGCCAAGGTCGTATCGCACTATAACTGAATTGTGTCCTCAAACAGCGAAGGTGAAATGCCTGATAAAGGCTATTTAAAATGTCATAATGTTAACAAGCATTTGGAACACAAATCAGTTTAACACTCCTGGCTCCCCTTCATACATATCTTCCAAAAGCTGAAGATCACAGCCAGATGAGTTATCAGATCTGGGCTAAGAAACACAGCCAGCTACAAGGATCATCCTCCTTCCAAAACAGGGTGAGGCTTATTAATAATACAAAACATTCTGTACATCATTATTTAAAGAAGAACTGTCCCATTGGGGTTAATGGCATGTTCTAAAACCTACAAGATAAATAAAGACACCTATGATTGAAGGGTTGCAGATATCTAAACAGACACACACACTCTCTGACAGACTCACACAAACTGACAGACACACTTTCTGACAAACACCCTTACAGAACACATTTTCTGACAGACTCACACACACTAACAGACACACACACAGAGACACTGACACAGACAGAGACATTGACACATTTTCTCACACACACAAACTGAGATTTTTATTTTTATTGAAATCCACCCAGCCTCCCCACCTTTGGGAGAGCTTAGTGGATCTTTCCCTGGGGTCCAGTGGGGCTGCTCTCTCTTCCTGTGTGCGAGGGAGCAGTAATATACTTGCAGCTCCTCTCTGCTACCTCGCGCTTTCTGTAGTGATGCCAGGGCGGGAGTGACGTCATATTTTGTCTCCCGGCATCATTAAACAGCACATGAGGGAGCAGAGAGGAGCTGTATTTATATTACTGCTCCCTTGCATGCTGCCTACAATGCCCCCGCGAGTGGCCGGCTCCCATGCCACCGCGGGCAGCCGCCTTGAAAGGCTGACACCCATGCACCAGGGTGTAATTTCTAGTCGCCATGTTGACCTGGCGGCTAGGATTTGTCGAGTCCTGATATAGATTAACATCAGTGGCGTACACACGATCCATGGGGCCCCGGTGCGAAAATTGATCAGTGGGACCCCCCCTGGCCGGGGTCGCCACTGCATGCAGATACATACACTTAAAGGACCACTATAGGCACTCAAATCACTTCAGCTTAATGAAGTGGTTTGGGTGCCAGGTACCCCTAGTTTTAACCCTGCATAGAGAAACTGCTATGTTTCACTGAGGGTTAATCCGGCCTTTAGTAGCTGTCTCACTGACAGCCGCTAGAGGCGCTTCCGCGATTCTCACTGTGAAAATCATTGAGTAATGCTTTCCTATGAGCAGTTTGAATATGTGCGCGGTTCTTGCCGCGGATGCGCATTCGGAGCTGAGAGACCGATCGGGGTGGAGAGATCCCCAGCACCAAGGGAGCTCGCGCTGAAGGGGTTTTAACCACACACACACTCTCACGAACAGACGCATACACACTAGCTAACAGACACACACACTTACTGACAGACACACACTCAGTGACAGACATACATACACACTCACTTACAAAACATACACTCTCACTGACAAACACACACTCACTAACAGACACCAAACAGACTCACCAGCAGACACACACTAACAGACACACACAAACTAACACGCTCAGTAAAGACACACACAGTAACACACTCACTGACACACACACTAACACAAACACACACACTGACCCTCACTAGCAGACACACACTCAATAATACACACACAAACTAACACACAACTAACATACACAGTAACACACACACATACAAAAACTGCTGGGCGGCCAGTCCTGCAGGCGGCGAGGGAGCACTGATCCTCCTGTTTAGCTCCCTCGCGCGCCGCTTACTAATGCCGGAGCTGGAATGGCATCATTGGTGGGCTGGGCCCGGTCACAGCTACGACCCCTGCAACCGCGGTATGTACGCCAGTGATTGACATAAACAATAGCAACATTGGTTACATTGACTATCAAGCTAATCAGGCTATGGGTCATAGCTAAACAGAATTGAAGATACATTCCTTTGACCCCAATCACTGCAATTTAGATTTTTCTTAAATCAGCATAATATTATCCAACAAAATATTATCAGACAAAGTTGTTGAACTCACAACCATTGACTATCAAGCTAATCAGGCTATGGGTCATAGCTAAACAGAATTGAAGATACATTCCTTTGACCCCAATCACTGCAATTTAGATTTTTCTTAAATCAGCATAATATTATCCAACAAAATATTATCAGCCAAAGTTGTTGAACTCACAACCAGTTCTATGATATAGGAACCCATTTTGCTACTTGTTGTAAACTGTCTGAGGTCAGTTACTTTATAGATATTTTATTGAAGGTCAAAAACCACGTGGCTCTTGTGAATGATATTGTCCCAGTTGTCTGAGGATCCGCTTCTCATGTTGATTGGAAATAATGGGCTGCGGACAGTATTTCAAAAAGAGTAAACAGTGAATATAAGATATATATTCCCCTGAGACCTTGAAGTCTCTCATTGAAGGACTCAAAATGAGTGTTAAAACAATCCTGTTGTGAAAGGTAGGATCTGACAAAATTTAAGAATGGTTAGCAATTCAAATGTTCTGTCGTGTCTATTGGTAATTCACAGAAAGCCCCAGACTTTCCAGCAAACAAACAGGTCATTTGTAAATTGTATTACAATTACTCAGCAATATTAATTAGTTTTCTTTAGTTTTGTTTTTTTGCTCTTAGGGCCACCTGATGGAGATTAATTTCCAGGGGGTCCGATCAGCGCTGTTGCGCTTTAACAGCACGACTGGCCCCTCTGTGATGGTCAGTGGCTGGGAGAAAGTGACTGCCCCGGTTACTTCCTCCCAGCTTACACTGGGAGCCGCGTGGAAGGAAGGAGAGCAGGGAATCAGAGTGGGTACTCTGACTCCCATCAGCCTGAGCCACTGGACCCCAGGGAAGTCACCCTCCTGCACCTAAAAGGTAAGAAACAGGAGGGTGACTAAAACATTTTTTATATGTGTGTGTTTTTTGTATGTGTGTGTGTATGTTTGTGTATGTGTGTCTGTATAAATGTTTCTCTGTATGTGTGTCTGAATGTATGTATGTGTGTGTCTGTCTCTGTGTGTTTGTGTGTGTGTGTGTGTGTGTGTATGTTTTTATGTATGTGTGTGTCTGTCTGTGTGTCTGTATGCATGTGTGCCTGTATGTGTGTATGTGTGTGTCTCTGTATATGTATGTGTCTGCATGTGTATCTGTTTGTCTGAATGTGTAGAGGGGCAACGTATGGGATGGTGGTGGGGAGTAGGTGTATGGGGGGGGGAACCCAGGGGAGTTTGGTTTCTAGTTATGCCTCTGGCTGTATGCCCTGATGCTCTCCCATTGTGCCTATTTGGGATTGCTTTTGGAGACACCATGGAACAAAGTCAGGACTGCTGGACATGACCTAAAAATCATGACTGTCCTGCTGAAACCAGGAATGGTTGGGATGCCTGGCTTACGATTCTACTCCTCGCTGAACGGGAAGGATATAGAGGGAGGACAGGCTGAGGGGATGCCGCCATTGCACACTGGTCACCAGCATGCTGTGAAAACGTCAACTGAAGAGAGCAACAAAAAATAAAGAATATGAAACATTTACTTGTTTTGTCTCACTCCTCATTTGTAAATTGAATATTTGCCACTTTAGGCCTTGTTCTTCAACATACCAGTGTAGCAGCCTGGCACAGGTATACAATAATGACCCCAGTATAAAACTTGCCATCCAATCCTCAGTAAAGCTTTTATCAGAAGCAACGCTAAGTTGCTCTGGAACTATTTTGCTGAAACCAGGAATGGTTGGGATGCCTGGCTTACGATTCTACTCCTCGCTGAACGGGAAGGATATAGAGGGAGGACAGGCTGAGGGGATGCCGCCATTGCACACTGGTCACCAGCATGCTGTGAAAACGTCAACTGAAGAGAGCAACAAAAAATAAAGAATATGAAACATTTACTTGTTTTGTCTCACTCCTCGTTTGTAAATTGAATATTTGCCACTTTAGGCCTTGTTCTTCAACATACCAGTGTAGCAGCCTGGCACAGGTATACAATAATGACCCCAGTATAAAACTTGCCATCCAATCCTCAGTAAAGCTTTTATCAGAAGCAACGCTAAGTTGCTCTGGAACTATTTGGTTTTTTTTCCGTTTACACATTTTGGCAGCTGTTTCCAAACTACTGGGACCCAGAGCTATTTTTTCACACGCTGACTTGTGTCCAAAAGCTGCGAGAGATGCCAAAATAATCAAGATCTGAAATAATGATAGGATGCAGCTGGATCAACTTGGTGAGGCTGACATTGGTTAACATCAGATATTTTTAGGATCAGAGGTTTTTTTACACAATTTCTTGAGCTCATTTTTTTTAAAAGGTCTGATATTTTCATTTTGTCAAAAACAAAAGACACAGTGTTTTATAGACCCATTAACACATTGATGTGAGAGATTACATTTGTTCATTATTAGCCCAATAATAGTGATGAATTGGCATTTCAGGTGTTGACTACTTTCTCACAATGCTTGTCAGGGAATGTTGCTTGCATGCATATTTTATATTATTACCTTATGTGCACTGTTAAATGATAAACACAATTATATACTGTACGTTACCTAAACGGATACTTTAAAAGGGACACTATAGTCACCTAAACAATTTTAGCTTAATGTAGCAGTTTTTGTGTATAGATCATGCTTCTGAAGTTTTACTGCTCAATTCACTACAATTTACGACTTAAATTGCTTTTGTTTCTGTTTATGCAGCCCTAGCCACACCTTCCTTGGCTCTGATTGATTTAACCTGCATGAAAACAAAATAGTTTCATTTTCAATCAGATGGAACTTACTTTAATAGTTATTATTTCCTGCTTTATAAATTAAACTTGAATCACACACAGGAGGCTACTGCAGGGTCTAGCAAGCTAGTAACAAAGCAAGAGACAAAAAAAATATAAAATAAACTGAATTTGCAATAAAGGAAGTGTAAACAATAGATGTCTCTTTACAGGAAGTGTTTAAGGGGGCTGTTTAAGTCACATGCAAGGAGGTGTGCCTAGATCTGCATAAACAAGGTGATTTAACTCCTAAATGGCAGATAATTTAGCAGTGAGACTACATTGGCATGATCTATACACCAAAACTGTTTAATTAGCCTAAAGTTGTTATGGTGACTATAGTGTCCCTTTAAAGTAGTATTGGTGAGTGTCCTTTAGTAAAGCAGTTTGTGTATATAGAACATTCCCCTGTCATCTCACTGCTCAATTATCTGCCATTTGGGAGTTAAATCACTTTTTTTTTTAATGTTTATGTAGCCCTAGTCACACTTTCTCTGGCTGTGACTCACACTATTATTTTCAGATGTGACGGTACAGTGTGTATACTTTAGAAGTTTTTATCTCCAACTCTGTTAATTGGAGTTTAACCCCTTAAGGACACATGACATGTCTGACACGTCATGATTCCCTTTTATTCCAGACGTTTGGTCCTTAAGGGGTTAAAGGGACACTATAGTCACTAAAACCTTTTTGGCTTAATGAAGCAGTTTTGGTGTATAGAACATGCCCCTGCAGCCTCACTGCTCAATCCTCTGCCATTTAGGAGTTAAATCCCTTTGTTTATGAACCCTTGTCACACCTCCCTGCATGTGACTTACACAGCCTTCCTAAATACTTCCTGTAAAGAGTCATCTTAAGTTTATCCTTTCTTTATTGCAAGTTTTGTTTAATTTAGATTTTCTTATACCCTACTATGTTAATAGCTTGTCAGACCCTGCAAGAGCCTCCTGTGTGTGATTAAAGTTCAATTTACAGAGCAATATATAAAATTATTTAAGGTTAATTACATCTGATTGAAAGTGAAACCAGTTTTTTGTTTCATGCAGGCTCTGTCAATCATAGCCAGGGGAGGTGTGGCTAGGGCTGCATAAACAGAAACAAAGTGATTTAACTCCGAAATGGCAGTGAATTGAGCAGTAAAACCTGAGAGGCATGATCTATAAACTAAAACTGGTGACATTATGTTGGCCTTACAAGAGTCACCCAGTTGGGCATTATCTGGAGAAGAGCACCAGAGTGGACACATGTCTAGAAGATTAACTTCTAGACATATATGCATTCCAGGGGTAACTGGTTATTTAGCATGTCTGTTTGATAGGGATGCTATAAAATCTTCAGACGTTTTAATGTCTTCCACCCTAGACAGCCATTGCTTCTGGGTGCTTCAGGTTGTTTAGATTCACCATGTTAGGTTAGCAGTGCATCCCGATATCACACACATCCATGTTAACAAAGTGAGGTGTAGGTAAGAGGTAACGTTTGCTCTTCAGCAAAGCACTTTTGCTCTGCTATTTTCACAAGACTGGTTGAGAGTTCTGGGAAATGGAGTCAGATAACTGCTGGGAGAAAGGCTATAGCTACTTGTCACCAATGTAACGAACGCTCGTATTTCAGATACCCGTTCATACGTTTCCTCCCGAACTGCTAGAGGCTGAGTGATTATAGCTCGCAGTTCGGGTGTTGATTCGAACGTTCTCCAGACGAAACACAGCATCTAAGTATATTCACCAACGAAGAAAAATCAAAATTACGGAATACAAAGAGTAGTTTCTTCACAGTCACTAATTATGTTTGCAAATGTTGCTAGATATCTCATCTGATTCTCCACCCCAAATTAAGAATTGGCGGTACAGTCTATGAGTTGTTCCCAATATTTTATCTTAGTCAAGAAGAATGTTTACTGGGACTCTCCTAAAGTGCAAATACTTTACAAAATGATAGTATGAGTTTACTGGCCAAAATTCCAACATGTAAAGAAACAAAAACAGCATGCATCAAAGAAGAATTTTATTTTCCAGGAAGTATATATTCAGGTCAACTAAAAGTAATCGTAAAAAAACTTGAGAAATAGAAAACTTAAAACAAAATGACGATTTTATTAAAGGACACGGAGGCTCTTATTATGCTATTCTCTTTCTTTTATTCCTCAGCAGCAAAAGAGAGAAATACTGTAAATATTCAACAAAATTTAAATAATAACATCATTTACCCCAAAGGGTTAACTATATATAACACATTAACCAATGAGAGTGTCCCTATCCTAATAATGTCCCATGTGACTTTAAGCCACTCCTCTTTCTTTTGCTGCTGCCTCCTCAGCTAAGTACAATTTTACATGTCTCTACATATTTGGAAAATTATCTATTTATCTCTGTTTAATCTAGAACATTTGCATTAATTTAACCTTGTTGCATTACCTATGCCTTATTTGTCCTTTTTTCTGTGGTAAATTATTTGTTTTTTATCACTGTTTTATTGCTGTGTTTGTTGCTCCCTTTTCCCTCCCCTCCCTCAGTCACCTGGTCAGTTTGATTATCTTCCGACCAGGCTTTTCTACCATCCTCCTTGCACCGGGCACCGTTTCCCGCGGTCCCGGCGGTTCTCGGCGTTAGCCGCGGCTAAGTGCCGCTCACGCATGCGCACATAGCGAGTGCGCATCGCGGCAGCCATGTTTTGATTGGCGGTTTTGCTGTGCTTTTTCCTAACGCGGCCAATACGCTCAGGGCCGGCGCTTCCTATAAGGCGAGCTAGGCAGCCGCCTAGGGCGCCATATAGGAGGGGACGCCCTGCGCCCCCATCGCCGGCCCTTTAAATGCTGCAGCCGTCTGAGCGCTTTATAGAGAGCGCTCAGGCGGTTGCCACACTGCCTCACCTCCCCTTCCCTGTAGTGTGGCCAAGCTCCTCTCCGGTCCGCGACCTGGCCGAACGGACAGGAAGTGCACACTGAGTGTGCACTTCCTGTCAGTCCGGCCGGGTAAAGGAAACAAACTCCTGTACCGCGGACCGGAGAGGAGCTCGGCCACGCTACAGGGAAGGGAAGGTTAGGAGGAGAACTGGGGGAGGGGGGTCTGAAGAACTGGGGGAGGGGAAGAAGAACTGGGGGAGCAGAGGGGGGGAGACGAAGAGGAAAGGTGGGGGAGTAAGAAGAAAACAAGGGGAGGGGGGAGTAAGAAGAAGACAAGTGAAGGGGGAGTAAGAATAACTAGGGGAGATAAGAAGAACAAGGGGAGGGGGGATAAGAAGAACTGAGGGGGGAAGAAGAACTGGGGGAGGGGAGAGGGGGGGACAAAGAGGGAAGGTGGGGGAGTAAGAAAAAAACAAGGGGAGGGGGGAGTAAGAAGAAGAGGGGTGGGTAAGAGTAAGAAGAAGAGGGGAGGGGGGGAGTAAGAAGAAGAGGGGAGGGGGGAGTAAGAAGAAAGGGGGGAGGGGGGAGTAAGAAGAAGGGGGAGGGGGCGTAAGAAGAAGAGGGAAGGTGGGGGAGTAAGAAGAAAACAAGGGGCGAGGGGGAGTAAGAAGAAGGGGGGAGGGGGTTTAAGAAGAAGAGGGGAGGGGGGAGTAAGAAGAACACAGGGAGGGGGGTGAGGAGAGGGGGAGGTGAGAAGAACACAGGGACTGGGGAGTGAGAATAACACAGGGAGAGGGGAGTGAGAAGAACACAGGGAGAGGGGGGTGAGGAGAAGGGGAGGTGAGGAGAACACGGGGGGAGGTGAGAAGACACGGGGGGAGGTGAGAAGAACACAGGAGAGGGGGGAGGAGAAGGGGAGAGGAGGAGAAGGGGAGGTGAGGAGAACACAGCGAGGGTGGGTGGGTGTGAGAAGAGACCCCTAGGGGAGGGTGGGGGAGAGGAGAGACCACTAAGGGGCAGGGGAGAGCTCTAAGGGACAGAAAGGAAAGCTCTTTCACACTACGCGCACACACACAATGCATCCCTATACATACACAGAAACACACAATGCATCCCTTACATACACACATGCAAACACACACACACAATGCATTTCTTACACACACTCAATGCACACACACCTTACATCCCTTATGCATACAAACACAGATTTACACAATGGATCCCTTACACACAAACAGAAACACACAATACATCCCTTATACACAAACACACACTGCTTCCACTACACACAAACACACTGCATCACCTACACAAACTGGTATGCCTATATACTACATTCCATAAGCACACACATTAGATCCTCTACAATAACACATAACACATCCCCTACACACTACACTCCCTGTGAGCGAATTTAATGGGTGGAACATATAGGTGGACTTATGGGTGGGCCTTATGGGCATACTCACCATCAGGCCCTGGGGCCCAGACCTTGAGCTGTGTAAGGAGCCTCAAAAAATGGAGCTGCTTCCTGATCTCCCAGAACATTGAATTTTGTGACCGCAGTTACAAACAGCCTCCAGAGATCCGGTTCTACACCAGACCAGTGGAGCCAAACTGCAGCCAGTGTCCATCACCATCCTCATCTGGTTGTAAGTAGGCAATCTAGTATATTATTAGTAACACTAATCTCTAATTAACCTCACATTACAGGGACACTATAGTCCACAGAAACACTGCAGCTTAATGAAGTGGTTCCGGTGTCTATAGCCTGTCCTTGCAGGCTTTTTAATGTAAACACAGTGTGCAGCACTGGCGTTAGTTCATATGGCAGATCATATGGGTGGGGCATTGTGATGTCACATGGGGGGGGGGGCGGCAAATTTTTCTTTTGCCTAGGGCAGCAAAAATCCTTGCACCGGCCCTGAATACGCTCACCTGGGGGTGGGAATGTGTCTGTTTTACTAGCCTGCTCTACTGCTCTAACTGTGCCTAGTTTTTTCTTGTTACTCAGCTTTGCATATTGTTTTACTTGTGTCTCTTAAAGCTGTATTGCTTAAATAGCTGGTGCCTCTTAAAGCTGTATTGCTTAAATAGCTTGTGCCTCTTAAAGCTATATTGCTTAAATAGCTGGTGACTCTTCAGCTGTTGGCTTATTTAGCTAGCTGCTAAACTGTCACACTCCTACTCCACAGATAGTAGTGCCCAGTTAAGGCTAAAAATATTTATCTGTCGGTCATTTAATCCTTTCCTCCTGGCCACGCAACGATTGAAGGGCCACAGGAGCAAATGGACTCTGAAGAGTTGCATTCCCTCCTGGACGCGGCTATAACGAAGTCCGTGACACAGGCCATATTTATCGCTATGGGGGCCATGTCAGACAATATATCACTGTCAATTACCAAGGCACTGAAATCCTCCACTTCTAACCCCCCAGAGGATAATCCGGTAGCCCCTAGTGTGCGTAAGGCCGTCAAAAAGTCACACCACCTGGACGAAAATGCCTCCTAAACAATACAGACGGACAGGGTATGTCCTGTCACAGATCATGTGGTTGAACCACAACAAGGAGCCCCCCACTGGGCAAAATCGGTGAGGAATTGGAAAAGGGCTAGAGCCCTCATTGAATCCTCCGAATCTGAGTCAGAGCAAGAGGAGGCACAGAGCGAGTCCGATGAGGAGGACTCTTATGACCCCAGTTTTTTATCTCCCTAAAAACAGCTCCATGACAGGAGCGGGCGCAAACTCCAAAGATGGAGTAGACGACTCTGCCCTGGTTGATCCGCAAGGCGAACCACCTTTTCACCCCGACACCTTGCAACACCCAAGATCCTCGGAGTGGTATCCCCTAGAGCATGTTGCAAAATATATTGCTGCTCGTATTAGAAAACCACTCGACAAGGTGGCACGGAGCAAACTCCGGGCGGAAAGCCCACACCCCTCTATTCCGGATATGGCATGCGCCACCCCGGATGTAGACCCAAAAATTGCCCAATTCTTGGGGAAATCAGGCTGGAAAGCCAAGAAGGACCTGTTTGTTGCCTGGCAGAATTGGATATCCTAGGGCCAATTGCAAAAAATGTTCGACATGGTCGAAGGCGCAATAACAGGTGGTACCCCGGTGGATTTAGAGGCACTCAGGGGGTGGATCCAGCGAGCCGTATGCCTGCTGGGCAACTCCAATAGCCACAGAACGGCGCAAGGCAATCTTGATAAAAATAGAACCTAAGCTAGTGAACCTAGCTATTTCAGAGCCTGGACCCCAGGCAAAAGCCCTCCTATTTGGAGATACTTTTGTTAAAGAGCTAGGCACATATGTAGGCACCTTTACGGCACTTGATAAAGCTCAGGCCAACATGAAACGAGTGTTCCACTAGAGAGTTTTTGGCGGGGCCGGCAGATATCGGGGTCGTCAGCCCGGCCGAGCACCCCGGGGTTCATACCGGGGCTACCGAGGCCCCATACAGTCCAGGCTTACAACACCTGAACCCAGAACTACCACACCGTTCTTCCCAGTCCGGGGCAGACCATGGCAGTCTCGGGGACCCAGAGGTTCTTCCTATGGCCGAAGACCTTATGGTAAGTTCTATACCTCGACATCTGGCTTCACTAACTATGGTAGGGGGCAGACTGTGTCATTTTTTCACTGCATGGCGCAAGCTCACTGCAGATGCATGGATCCTTCACACTGTTCAGGGATACTCTATAGATTTTGTACACTACCCTGCTCAAATACAACCCCCCAACCGCATGGTGTTTCCCACTCACGACCAATACCTAATATCTCAAGAAGTACAAGCCTTAGCCTTCAAAGGGCGCTATTGCAGAAGTCCTCCCACTCACACCGGGTTTCTTAAGCAACCTCTTCCTGGTTCCCAAAAAGGGTGGAGGCGTCCGTCCAGTCATCAACCTATGACCCCTAAACATGTTTGTCACATACCACCCCTTCAAATGGAAGGCATCCACTCTCTAAGAGATCTCCTGCTTACAGGGGACTGGATGGTCAAGCTCGACTTGAAGGATGCGTACCTCACGGTTCCGATGGCCGAAGAGTGCCAAAACTTCCTACAATTCCAATGGGAAGAGACTTTATGGCGATTTAAATGCCTACTGTTCGGCCTATCGTCGGCACCATGGTGCTTCACGAAACTCATGAAACCAGTGGTCGCCCTCCTACGCAGCAGAGGAGTTCGACTCATAATATACCTGGACGATATCCTCATAATGGCGCAAGACCCTCATCTGCTCCACGAACATTTCTCGTGGACGAGGACTCTACTAGAAAACCTGGGGTTTCTAATCAACTGGGAGAAGTCGGTCACCAAACCCTCTCAGTCAATAGAATTCCTGGGATTCACTATAGATGCTGTGAACGGAGCACTCCTACTCCCGACAGCCAAAGTCAAATCCATCAAAAAGGAAATCAGGCGGACTTTAGCATGTCCCATTCTTACCTTGAGACAACTGTCCAGGATTGTCAGCCTCCTCTCAGCGTCAATCTAAGCCATATTCCCTGGGCCTCTGCACTACAGGGCACTCCAACGACTGAAAGCCAAATACCTTCGCTCAGGGCACTCATACTCAGACTCTGTTCCTCTCGACTGCACCGCCAAAGAGGAACTCAAGTGGTGGCTACAACACATGGAAGCATGGAACGGCCGAGCGATCTTCGGGAACCACCCCAGACATCATAGTGGAATACGATGCAAGCATGCTCGGCTGGGGAGCGTGCTGTGGAGCTATCTCCACCGGAGGAAAATGGTCCCTAGAGGAACAGAAACTACATATCAACTGCCTAGAACTGCTAGCAGAATTGTTTGCTCCACGGAGTCTTTTAAGTATATCGACCAACTGCTCCATTCTATTATGCATGGACAATATATCAGCGTTCCGGTATATCAACCACCTCAGGGGCACGAGGTCAACAATACTAGCAGAACTGGCGAAAGATTTCTGGCAATTCTGTCTGGACCGCTACATTTCGGTACAAGCAGAGTACATTCCGGGGATGTCCAACGTAGTGGCGGATTGGAACTCCAGACACCTACGAGATGCCAGCGACTGGCGGATGAACCCGGTCATCTTCAGCCACTTACAATCACTTTGAGGCCCCCTGGACATCGATCTCTTCGTGTCACGCTTGAACACACATTTGCCAAAATTCTTCAGCTGGAGGCCGGATCCGGAAGCTCTGGCAACGGACGCTTTCCTCCAACCATGGCCGAAAACCCGCCACTATGTTTTCCCTCCTTTCTCCCTCATCGCACGAACTCTACTCTAATGCATCTCAGACGTCACCGAACCTCCCTAATCCTCATAACCCCCTTTTGGACGTCTCAACCCTGGTCCATAGATCTCCCGAGATTACTACCGGTGACAACCGACCTCATACGGGATTCCGACGGGAACTCACACCCCCTTTTACTTCAGGGACATCTCAAACTCTTGGCATGGCTCCTCTCAGGGGACCCTATTACATCCCAAATGTTCCACAGGCAACTCTGGATCTCCTGGCAGGAGCTTGAGCCCCAGGAACAAGGAAGTCGTACCTACAAACGCATGGAATGGTTGGTGCATGGAACAACACATGGATCCCATATCTGCAAATGTGAGTCAGGTTCTGAGTTTCCTGACTTAACTTTACGACTATGGTCTGGCATATCATACAATTAACTTGTATAGATCAGCGATCTCGGCAGGCCATCAAGGCTGGAATGGACTCCAAGCAGGAAAGCACCCAGTGGTGTGTCGACTTCTACGTGGCATCAAGTTTGCACGCCCACCAAGACCTAAATATGCAGCCTTATGGGATGTTGGCCTAGTTCTCAGACTTTTAAAAAATTGGACAAGAAATTAGGAACTCTCGATCAAGCAACTCACTACTAAGTTGGTTACGCTATTGTGTCTAATCTCCTGTAAACGTGTCTCAGATGTCCGTGCACTGGAGCTCACGGCACGCTCGTTTACACCAGAAGGAGTCTCCTTCAACATATCGAGACGTACGAAGACATCCATTACATCAGTCTTCTACCCAGCCCTTCCACATAACGTTAAGTTATGTCCAGTAGCCTGCCTCAAGGAATATGAGGCAAGGACCATCTCGATTCGTGATTCCCGGTATCCAGATCTGTTTCTGGCACTCCTACAACCTCACCATCCGGTTTCTACTATCACCCTATCTCGCTGGGTTAAATGGATCATGGAGTCGGCGGGCATTGATACCTCCACATACGGAGCACATTCTGCAAGGGGTGCTATGGCATCAAAAGCCATTTCTCTAGGTTGTAGGCTAGAAGACCTCCTCTGTGCAGCTGATTGGTCCAGAGAATCTACGTTCCGAGAATTTTATTTCCAACCAATTTCTCATTTTTCCACTTCAGTGATCACGCAACTTTGAACTAGCATAATAGGAGCCTCCGTGTCCTTTAATAAAATTACCAGATTTTACTAATTTCATGACGTAAAGTCATGATTTTTTAAAGGACACGGAGGCGAGTATTATCCCACCCAATCCAGGTAAGTTACACCCTCCCTGTGAATATACTGTCATGTAATGGGGCACGAGTTGTGTAATAATGTGATTTATTCTTTCACCTGATGACTAGTACTGAAATGACAAATTGGTTTTTGGTAGATAGGATCGTAATATAATATGGAAATAAGATCCAAGAACGTATTTTACCATTTCATTTCTCTGTTTTACAGCCTCCTAATTGGGTTGTCATTCTGGTCCATGCCTGCCCATACAAGTTCAAGCAGAAGGTTGCCTGTTTCATTTGGAGCCCGTTGCTATAAGTTTCTGGAAATCACGGTACTTCACTTTATTGACTACATCGTTTTTCTGTTTGAGGAAGTGTTCATCGACAACATCAAAAGAAAGAGGAGTGGCTTAAGGTCACATGGGACATTATTAGGATAGCGACACTCTCATTGGTTAATGTGTTATATATGGTTAACCCTTTGGGGTAAATTATGTTATTATTTAAATCTTGTTGAATATTTACAGTATTTCTCTCTTTTGCTGCTGAGGAATAAAAGAAAGAGAATAGCATAATAGGAGCCTCCGTGTCCTCTATAAAATCATGACTTTACGTCATGAAATTAGTAAAATCTGGTAATTATTAGCTGGTATAATAAAATAGACCCTGATCCAAGACGGCTTCATAGGAAATGACATTGCTATCACCTATTTTTTGCACAAGGTACACATGTTGTGTAAAAAAATTCAATTTTCTTTCTTTTTTTTTTTTGTCGTGCACGGAAATACATCAGAATCTGCGTTGCCACAACAACTAACACATACTCTTTTGTGTACATCAGGATACAACAGTGGTGTAGCGTGAGTAAATATGGCACATTTTGGTATATAATAGATTCAAGATACAAGATACAGCATAACATATGAATCAACTTATTACCTGGTACTTTTCTGCGTACCTTTCTAGAGCTTGTACGTGTGTACAGGAGAGGTCAGGTCGTGATGAAGTGGCCTAGCGTCGTCTGCTTTACATTATGATAGGGAGTATGTATATGCTGCTTAGAGTGAGGGCTGGTTAGGGTGAGAGACTTCTCTGTGTGTGTGGCACGTCATGAAACAAGAGATATAACATATAAACATAACAGAGAGCATAACAGTACATGCTGAAATGTCATAACGAGTGATGGCGTTGGGGTCGGTGTGTGTCCTCGTGAATTACTAGGGCTATGTGTTAGCGCTGTTTGTCGATTTTGAAAAGGTACATCTATTTCAACCCTGTGTAATGTGGAGCCTAGGGGTGCCCGCCGCTAAGTCGCTATAGCGCTAGTCGCGGCATGGAGTGAGTTAGCTATTGATGGCTTCCTGTGTGCTCATCCCCATGTCCCAGGGGTGAGGGGGGGGGGGTTATCACCGGAGTAGTTAAGGTCAGCACTGAGAGGGTGTTTTCTCCGCCTTCGGGGAGCAATGTGTTTGCAGTTTCTAGAGCATAGTGAAAATTAAAGTAAACTTATTAAACAGAATTAAGAGATAGAGCAGTTCTCTATGGTCGGATTTAGACCAGTGGATCGCACGGGCGACGCTGAAGAGGTGGCCCAGTTCATGTCTGTGGAGGTCCCGTCGTTTTGGATCAAAAGACTGTCTCTTTGTCCGCTGTCTTCGGTTGAGGGCGAGGATGTGGAGCTGTCGCGTCGCTTTGACTTGACAGTCCCAGTATGCCCAGTATAGTGTGACCGTCTTGGGGGGTCGTAGCCTTTTGTTGTTCTCCATATACAGTCACCCATAAGGTTCTGGGGGTTGCCCATTTGTAAGGTATTCCAGCTGTGTGAAGTGGTTTGGTTACCGGGTGCATGTCCCTGCGCCACAGGAGTGTGGATCTGCTTAAGTCCTGAAAAAATGAGAGTCGGCAAGACTCAAATTCCAATGGGGTCTTCCCCCGAAGTGCCGCCAGCAGCCCAAGCTTGCCAGACATTGTTTGACATCTGAGTATAATGTCCCTTGGGGCTGCGCTGGGGGCCTGCGGTGATTTGGAAATCCTGTATACCCCATCAAATATAAAAGATTTAGCCTGCCTTGTCGGCAATACCTCTGACACCAGGCGTCTAATGTAGTGGGGCAGTTCCTCTAGTGGTACGGTCTCTAGTACCCCTCTGATTTTTATATTTTTGCGTCGGCTCCTGTCGTCCAGTAAATGGACTTGGTTGGAGAGATTTTCTTGGGCGGTGTGCAGTTGTCGAATCTTGTTGTCCATTGTGTGTATGCTGTGTTTTAGGTCTGTTATGTCCCCCTCTGTTGCTTGAGTGTGTGCTGTCACTGCTTGCACTTGTGTGGTGAGCGTTGCCAAGTCTGCTTCCCACATTTGTTTAAGATTGCGTTGGAGGCCTGACAGCAAAAAAACATTTCCATTTTCTGTCCTATCAGTCATTCGCTGCTAGTCACAAGCTAGTATTTGCTAAATTGGCATGTAGTGTTCTCTCTGTATTTATGAAATTTTAATTTCACAGAAATTGCAACCCAGTCAAAAGATATCATATGGTAAAGTAGGGTATTTTTCCTACATTTGACAGGAAGGCAAAGCTACCGTTGTCAAGCTTGGTCTAGCTCCAGCTGTCACTAGAGACAGCTAGAGGGAAAAAAGTTCAGTCTATGGAGACTGCCCTGGTCTTGCAGGATTCTCTGTAGACATCACTTTAGTACTCTCATTCATGGACTGATGTCGGGTCCTGGCAGAGGAAGCTCCAGGAACTGATAAGAATGGACTGGATCAAGAGGGTGGAGGCCAAGAGCGACAGGTTCAGCTTACATTAGTCTTGACAATACTAAATTAACCCATGATGTTTTAAGGCTCTATTATACTTCATTTAAAAAATTTTTTTTAAATGCACAAGCTACTATTATATATATACTGGTGGTGGTAATGATAGTGGTGATAAGTAATATTTTGTAAGAGGTTATACCCTGTACCCATAATAGCAGAGACCAGCATTACACCGTGAGGTATATTCTCTACAATGTCAATTTTAAAAACTGACGAGGATTGGCAATTTATGGGTCAAATGAGCCAAACTGTAGAAATTGTCCGACCTGGCAATTTTTTCATCTCCAGGACTTAACAATTCCTGGTATAGAGATCATAATAACCAAACCAAAGGTTGAGGTGCCATTTTTCCCCTTAATACACATTTTAGCATTATGTATAATTAATATTATACAAACAATTTAAAATGAGCGTTACCATTCCTTAGGACAGCACTGAGAGTATTTTGAGGTTACTGTACTACTTACTTTATCCACTCTCCTTTCAGAGATCTCCTGGGAGAGGAGCTGAGGAGAGAGATACTCAGTGCCTATGTCTCCACAGCTATTTTCACTTCACATTAGTTATGGAAGAAGTGCTGATAAGATTATTTAAGATGTTATTGGTTGCAGGAGTGTACGAGTGTCTTCTTACCTTCAGCAATTAGCCATTTAATAGGCAGCCACATAGAGGCTGAGAGCATCAACTGATCATCTCAGCTTATCAATTAGCACCCACTGAGAGAAAAGGTAGGTGCCTAGATACTCCTTCCTTATACTGTAGAGAGGACAGAAGCTGTGAGACAGATGTGCCTTGTGCCGAAGCCCCATTTTATGAGTTAAACCATTAACAAACAGTTTCATCCCTGAAGGTGAGGTGAGAAGGTACCTAGACACTCCTGGCCCCATAACAACTTTAATAAGCTTAGGGACACTCTACTGCCCAAATACAGACATTTTTAAAAAAAAATATGATTTAGAGGATATACCCCCAATAAAACATGTATATATTTAATAATACTTTTGTTTTCATTGGAGGTATATCTGAAATTGCTTGCAAGCCCTTTCCCGATCTAAACAACCAGGAAGTAACAGGACTTGTTGCTTGATTCACAGCTGTGGGTGTAACAAGGTAAATTTATAAAAGTGGCAATTTCTATTGAAATCTGTACATTTTGTAAAATGAAAGAAGAGGGCACACTCCTCACTGTCACGATTACTATATGATACAACACGCAGAACTATGTAACATAAAATAGAAAACACAATGAACAAGGAAAACGTATACCGAATGGCCGGACTTAACTAAGATAAGAATGGTCAAAAATACTAGCCGAGGTCAGGGACACAGAAAAAACACAAAAAGGAAGCAAGCCAAAGGTCAAGGATACGAGAATAAGGGAAAGTCAAAAAACAAGCCAAAGTCAAATTGCAAAATGAACTAGAACAAGAACGCACTCTCTGACAACCAACTAGTGGAAACCACGACAGGGCACTGACCAAATGCTATTTTGGGTTTAAATAACCCTCTTAAGGTTATGATTGGTTGTACTTTGCCTTTGACCCCAAAACACGCGTGTGCATCGTTTGTGTGACATCCCACGCACATTAGCACCATCTTTGCTGAGGACGGAAGCGGGACTATAATACTTTGTGGGACTGCAGCAGTCGGTGTTCATTATAACGCCGCACTGGCCAGGGATCGCTCCACGAGGGTGCTGGGTGGCAAACTGACTTGCCTCAGGTAAGTAATTGAATTTTTTAACAGCGTGACCGTAGCAATCAGATGCGGCCACGCTGTATGGAGGCGAGGGTGACATGACACTCACACATTCAGCATCTAAACAGCTCTAAGGGTCCAGAGGGTTCCTTTAAGTCAGGGGTAGACAACCTTCGGCACTCCAGATGCTGTGGACTACATCTCCGATAATGTTATTACAACCATAATACTGGTAAAATATCAGGGAAGATGTAGCCCACAACATTTGGAGTGCTGAAGGTTGGCTACCCCTGCTTTAAGTTGTTATAAAGGTGGGAGTGTTTCTTTAACCCCTTAAGGACCAAACTTCTGGAATAAAAGGGAATTATGACATGTCACACATGCCATGTGTCCTTAAGGGGTTAAAGCTAGTGGTTGTAAATAGTGACCACTCACCACACACCTGATTCTGATCAAATCTAAAGTGTATGAGACATTACATGCCTCAGACAGGTCACATGATATATTTATCTTATCCTAAAATACATGATGATAAAGATGCGATGACTTGATGACTATGACATGACATATTATATTATTATTATAGCCAACCGAGAACCAATCTCAAGCTAAGAGTTGTTGAGTTATTTCTGCACTATTAAAAGCATTTATAATGAAACTAATGGTGGTTGCTAACTAGGCGTTAGGTCACTGTGGGTGAGAAAAAAATAATAACTCTCCTGCGTAGGTGACAAGGAATAAATACATAATCCAAAAGTCCCCAGTTTTGTTTACACTGTTTTCATTCAGTGTTTTTTATGTTGATGAATAACCCTTTGAGTGCCGGATGTTCTGTGATTCAAATTACACGATTGAAATACAACTATTTTAATTATAACAGCAATCATAATAATAATAAGGGGGGGGGGGGGGGGGAGAGAATGTGTAACTAAGGTCTTAAAGTAAACAGAAGTCTGTCATGGATAGACTGGCAAAAAAAATAATCATATTGCAGAAACCCTAGGTTTCTCGACTAACCCAAATGCTTCACTTGTAGTCTATTTTCCATGTGAAATCATTCCACCACACGAACAGCATTTGACAGGAAAAAAGTTTTTAAAACACATTTCCCTGTCTACATCCCATTAACTTTAGCGTAACCCTTTATATTGTTCTGGTGGCAGGATGGTTTATCATATTGCTGTGTGGTACCTGTTAAAGTGTTGGGGCCGCCAATGCCCTAAATGAAAACTAGTAAAGGTATGAGCAGAAAACTGAGAAAACATGAATGTCGTCCAAGGACTATCCTATAATGTCAGGGAAACCTGTGAGTGGTTCCCCGATATGAAATATGTGTTGGTTAACAAAAAGGCAGTGTGCAATGCCCTGCTCCCACCTTTAATTACTTTGGGCTGCAGTATGGATGTGTACTCACTGTGATTACTGGGAATGGAATTCACAAATTCCTTAACACAAAATAATGTGCCAACTTTGGAATAATAATACCAGTACAATTTCAAAGTGTGCCCAGTACTTTAGATCTATGTAGTGGTCTTTACCCTGGACACAAGCAATTGCTCTACTCTTAAAGGGACATCATAGTCACCAGAACAGTGGCTCTGGTGTCTACTGCCTATCCCTGCAGGCTTTTTACTGTAAACACTGCCTTTTCAGAGAAGCAGAAAAAACAGGGAGATCTCTCTATGAAGAGATGTTGATTGCCACAGAGCAGAGTTTTACTACGCAGGCATAATAGCTTTCCTATGGGAAATCATTGGATTGGCTGAGATCATCAAATTGGATAACCCATAATAATATATAATAACCCAAGTAAATGCAGTAACAGTGTTTACTGGGGTTAAGGAACAAAGACTGGTTACTTTTCTGAAAGTGACAGTTCCTCTTTAATGTAGCTCTTGCATAAGGCAGGAGTACACAAGTCCCCTTTGCACTTTGTTACACCTCACATTATTGGTTTCAATTGTTCATCTGTCCATCCCATGTATTCCTGAATCGTCAATAATTCAAAGTGAATTTCAAATTGAGGCTTAATTTCTCCTCACAGCAATCTTAAATTGGGGCCCATGGAACAGGTGCAGTAGTCGCACAAAAATGTTTTATTACCTTCTAGTCTCACTATGTTTGAACCTATGTATTACAGTTTGTCTTCTTCATGGGGCACGGTGTGTACTTCGTACAATCTCTTTATGAAGATATATTTTTAAAAAATTATGTTAATTATTATTTTTTACTGATGTTGAGGGCAGCAATTTGAGAAAATAGGATGCAGAATGTTAATATGTAGAAGGTAAATTGGATGGTGGGGGGAGACTGAATGAGTTAAAAAGGGAGTATAAAATTATGTTTATATAATACGCCTGTTTTTTTTTTTTTCCTATCTTGTTGAATATTCACTTCTCACTGCAAAACCATGAGAGAAAAACCACAACTGACCTAAGCCCTTCTGACTCATCGCTTAGAACTGGGGCATCGTGACAGTGTTAAAAAAAAACATATATATAAAAAATTTTAAAAAAATCAACCACCTGCAAGTTTTGCATGAAAACTGCTGGTCAGCAATCCCTTTGTCTGAGAACTTGAGTAATTATCTGAATTAACACTAAACAGATGGCTTAGACCTTCCTCACGCACTATGCACACATAAACCATTATATAAGCCATTATCAGTGAGGGCAGCTGGTAGAATGACAATGTCTCCATCCTAAATACTGATATAACTCTCTTTGGAGAAGACTCTACCGAACAATCAAAAGGGTGCCCAGAATAATCTAATGACCTAAGCGTGTTTTTCTTTCTATTTACTATGAATTACCTAAATTTACTTGGGGATGAGAAAAGGATGATCTAAGGACCTGGCTCCCAAAAAAATTGTTTGGTTTTCACGTAGCATTTTTGTTTGGTTCTAATAAAACACAGATGTTACATATAAACTCTTGCAATTTGCACAGGCCGGGTGCATTTGCAACCCTTGGCCAAAGTGGTGTTTGTCCACATGAGGTTGCATTGTACTAACCAAAAAGTCACTAAACAGTGAGTTCTGGCAAAGTGAGAAAAAAAAAAAGGATTCAGTTAGGCCATATTAAAGGAACACCATAGTCACCAGACCAACTACAGCTTAATGCAGCAGTTCTTGGGAGTATTATCATTCCCTGCAGGCTTTTTGTAGTAAGGACTGTCTTCTCAGAGAAAATGCAGTGTTTACATTAAGGCCTAGGGATATCTTTAGTGGTCACTCCTCAGATGGCTACTAGAGGTGCTTCCTGGGGCAGTGCTGCACAGTGTGCATCATTACCACTCAATGTCTCTACCTTCTGCACAGAGACACTGAACTTTCCTCATAGAGATGCATTGATTCAATGCATCACTATGAGAATATGCTGATTGGCCAGGGTGGCTTTTCACTTCACCCCCGGCTCCCCCTCCTTGGCTGAGATGATCAGAATTGACAATCTTATACAATCCAATGCTTTCCGGCAGGAAAGCATTGTGATTGAGTAAGATCATCACTTTTGATGATGTCAGCCAAGGAGACAGATCAGGGGTGATGCCAGCACCAGCAGACTGGATTAAAGGTAAGACGTTACTATAATTAGGGCAAGGGGGAGGCAAGAAGGCTAGATGGTGTTTTTAGCTATAGGGTCAGCAATACATATTTGTTTCCCTGACCCTATAGTGTTCCTTAAAATAAACTGGAAGAATTACCTAACTCGACTTTGCTACCCTATCTGTTATTTTAACTTTTTTATTCAGTTCAGTAGCCCAGTAACTAAAAGTTAATTATTCAATTAGTTTGTGTTAAAGATCTTGAGAAGTTGTTCGAATGTCACATGGTTATTCACTAAACTGTGAATTGCCAGCAATTCAAAGTGAATTTCACATTATGAGCAAAATGTCAGAAAGCATAGCTGGCTTGGAGAATTTAAACATGAACATTTCAATTTATGATTAATCTGGTACTATGCTGCAGTTAAATATTTATCAAAATTAATGAAGGGGATGGAAGACTTTTGCTATGCAGAAAAGCTAGAAATTTAGTATTTGTTTATATTAGGGGGAAGACACAATATCCAAGGAGATATATTATCTCATATAATAATATACAGGGGTGAAATAAACTGCTCTATGGTAACTAGTTCATTAACAGGAGTGGACAAAGGAAGTAAGTCATCCAGCTAGATTTCACCTACAGGAGATGGAAGGTGCATTACTGTACGAACAAGACATTGTAATCTCTGCCTAGAAAGATTGTTCTTTAAAATTCAGTAAATGTCTTTGAAATGTATAGATGTTTTTTAAAAAGCAGGATATCCAGGGTTAAATAAGTTGATTTATATAGTATACTTTTGTTTCCAGTGGAAATTCTGTTTACCACTTTTTTATTACTTTACATTCAATGGAAGTTGGCTTTTTTGAGACAAAAATAATTTTAATTTGGGTTTCTTGCCTTTTTTAGGATTAACAGCAGAAACAGCCTTATGGGAGTTGTTGAACATAATGGGGGAGGTAAAGGGGGGTGTTTTCACAACCTACATGATACAAGTAACTGTCACCCAATCTTAAAGAAAGATCTTGTAAAACTGGAAAAAGTACAGAGGCGAGCTGCAAAATTTATAAAACAGATGGAAAAAAATTATTTATGAAGAAAGGCTAGAAAACTTGCATTTGTTTGCATTTGGAGAAAAAGGGCTCCTTTGAGGGTATATGATAGCTGATATTTGATATATTTGAAGGCTTGGCCTGTAGTTGTGGGAGGGGCTTGGTTCCCCTTTAAAAGGGCTGCCAATCCACTCCCACCTTAACGTTGCTGGTATGGCGAGTTTGAAACGTTTTACTTCCGGTTCAGACCGCCATCTTGGATTTTCCTTACCTGTTTCCTCGAGGACTCCTGGTCCGGCGCTTCCCCGGGTCTCCTCTCCGTCACCGGCGTCTGCACCGCCCGTTTTCGCTACAATACCGCGGGAAAAATGTAAGTCATGCCCACTGTAAAGCAACCGCCGCAAAACTTCCTAGCTTTACACGGCGGAGCCCCGTTCGTTTAAACCAACGCTCGGTTCTTTTCGTTTTTCGCACAATATACCGTTCGGCTAAAAATCTTGTATTTTACTCGCATGATTCACATGTCTTAAACTAACGAACGATAACATTTGGTTACATAGATATGATATTGTCATTTCGGTTTACGAATTACACTTAGGATGTATACATTCGGATGTTTCAATACTCTATCTAGTTTCTTTCAGGGATTACATACAACTCACGAATAAGCACGAATTTAAAACGGTACTCCAAGGGTTTTGCCCCTACTGGTTACAAACGTTATTACAGTCACTTATAAATTATACTAATATAATGTTTAAACACGGATGATGTGTCCTGATTTTCCTGACATTTTTCCACAAGTTCATTCCAGGGGTCCGCACTAAGAATTGTGATTTCGGACACCTGTGTTAATTGTATTTACCTTATAGGTTGGTTGGAATTTATTAGGTTCAATTTTAAAGTCCAACTATACACATTAAAAATAGGTAAATGTATAAATTGACTCTTTTAGGTTATTATACGCGGACGGCAGCTTTTACAAGCACGAAGCCATCATCTTCTTTTTCATTTAACCTACCCTCTTCAGAGTGTCGGGTAGGTTGCTTGTTTTAGGGCCCACGATCTGGCCAAAACTACTACATTACAGTCAGATGTTTATATATCAATCTCATGTTCACAGGTAAACATCCCGATACATTTTCAGTCGCTGGTTTACCTTTACTGTGACAACTCGGCCTGACTCACATATCAGGTACTACGCCAGAACCCATTACTTTCTATGTTCTGAGGGGTACTGGTCCAATTGTTAAAGTAACCCAATTAGGTATTGAATTTTCTGGTCTTAATTTATAGGCTAGTGGTCCCGCGAGGCCAACAACCCCATCCTCATACTCGGAGGAATACGTCCCTCGGGCCAAATCATAGCTAGCCGCCTCGCAAAGTTGCAAAGAGAGGGCCTCACCTATCACTCCTATTCTATCGTATGCTTTAAACCATCACCGAGAGGCCAACACCCCGCCACAACATTCGGTGGCCTCATACTCTCCCCTCGGGCCCACGCATAGGTAGAGCCTCTCAAGCCACTTGGCAATTAGTAGGGACTCATCGGTCACTATCACAAAGTATAATTGTTTCGCCGCTTGGTATTTAGCTAGCCTTACCAGTACCCACCCATTCATTTCAGAGTGATTGATTAAAGATACCTTATATTTTTCAGTTATGTCTAATACTCCTGATTGTCAGGATCGGGACAGGGATCCAACACGCAGAGTACAAAGAGTGGAAAGGTACGTATACCGGGCCTTAGAATGGCCGGACTAACGTACCGAGAGTAATAGAGAATAGTCAGAGACAAGCCGAGGTCGAGGGAACGGGAAGACAGATAAGCGAGAGACAAGCCGGGTCAAGGGAGAACAGAGAAGCAGGGAAGTACAACAAGCCGAGTCAAAACCAAATAGAGCAAACTAGAATACCAGAGCACTGAGTGACTAGACAAGCTAGAACCACGACAGGGCAATGAGCTGAAGAGAGAAGTAAGCTTAAATACCCTGGCTCTGGATGGTAATCACGCCTCTGACAAGTGCCGATTGGATATCGGACACTTGAGTGATAGGTCGCTCGTGATAGCGTCATGACGTCACGTATTGAGCGTCCTGCTAGAAAAGGATGTGGATTCCTCGCGGCCGGTGTTTAAGTGGCTGGATGGACCGCGAGGAACGGAGGAAACAGCTCGCCTGGACGGATAAACCACCAAGTCTCTACCTCCCTTAGAGGTAGAGACCTCAGGTACCCTGACAGTACCCCCCCTCTCAGATACGCCCACCGGGCGGAAGGAACCGGGGCGAGATGGGAAGCGGAGGTGAAATGCTCTGCGAAGGCGAGAAGCATGAACGTCCTCCTGAGGTACCCAACTCCTCTCCTCAGGACCATATCCCCTCCAGTTGACCAGATATTGCAATTTTCCCCTTGAAATTCTGGAATCAACGATGGAGCTTACCTCGTACTCCTCCCGACCCTCCACCTGAACAGAACGAGGCGAGGAGACTTTAGAGGAGAATTTGTTGCAAATAAGAGGTTTCAACAAGGAGACATGAAAAGAGTTAGGAATGCGTAAGGCAGGTGGCAGAGCAAGGCGATACGCAACCGGATTGATACGAGTGAGAACCCTGTAAGGGCCTATATAGCGAGGAGCAAATTTCATAGATGGAACTTTTAGTCGAATATTCTTAGTACTTAGCCATACCCTATCCCCAGGAACAAAAACAGGAGCCGCTCTTCTATGCTTGTCAGCGTGTTTCTTGAACAACGAGGAACTATGTAACAGAATTTGCCGAGTCTGATCCCATAATTTCTTCAGGTTGGCGACATGATCATCAACCGACGGTATCCCCTGAGAAGAGGAAACCGAAGGAAAAATCGAGGGATGAAAGCCATAGTTCATGAAGAAAGGGCTAGAGCGAGTTGAATCGCAAACAAGGTTATTGTGTGCGAACTCCGCCCAAGGAATCAGACCGACCCAATCGTCCTGGTGTTCGGAAACAAAGCAACGCAGATACTGTTCGATCTTTTGATTGGTACGTTCAGCAGCTCCGTTAGACTGAGGGTGATAGGCCGAGGAGAAGTTCAATTTGATGCCCATTTGAGAACAAAAGGATCTCCAGAAACGTGAGACAAATTGAGAGCCTCTATCAGAAACAATCTCCGAAGGAATCCCATGTAGGCGAAAAACCTCTCTTGCAAAAATTTCCGCCAATTCAGGAGAAGTCGGAAGTTTAGGTAATGGCACGAAATGGGCCATCTTAGTAAATCTATCCACTACCGTGAGAATAACAGTCTGTCTCTTGGAAGCAGGCAAATCAACGATAAAGTCTATGGACAAACAGGACCAAGGTTTCTCAGGAATGTCCAAGGGGTGTAACAGGCCACATGGAGATGCATGAGGTAGTTTAGTCTTGGCACAAGTTTCACAAGCTGCGACGAACTCCTCAATATCTTTTCGAAGTGAAGGCCACCAGAAATCCTTGGATATCAAAGAGTATGTCTTGCGAATACCAGGATGACCAGCTATTTTACTTTCGTGAAAACACTGTAAGAGCTCCAGTTGAAGTTCAGGAGGAACAAAGTTTCTTCCCTCAGGAGTGTTTCCGGGAGCTAGATGTTGTGACTTCAAGATCTGGTCAAGTAGCGGAGAATGAATTTTGAGACTGGTATTAGCAATAATATTGCATTTGGGTACAATGGAGGACATAAGTGGTTCAACTGAAGCAGAGGGCTCATATTGGCGAGATAGCGCATCGGCTTTAGAATTCTTTGACCCAGGTCTGTAAGTCAGAACGTAATTGAAATGGGTAAGAAACAACGACCAACGAGCCTGCCTGGAGGACAACCGCTTAGCCTCTCCGATATAAGACAAATTTTTGTGGTCAGTTAGAATGGTAACAGGATGTAATGTACCTTCCAATAAATGTCTCCACTCTTTCAAAGCCTTGATAACCGCTAGTAATTCTCTGTCACCAATGTCATATCTGCTTTCAGTACCGGTCAATTTTTTAGAGAAAAATCCACATGGATGTAATGGTTTATCAACCCCCAACCTTTGAGATAGGACAGCACCTAAACCAGTCTCTGATGCGTCTACCTCAAGTAGAAAAGGCAGAGAAGTGTCGGGGTGAACTAAAATTGGAGCGGAAGCGAAAAGCTCCTTGAGAGTTTTGAACGCAAGGAGAGCTTCAGTAGTCCAATTCTTAGTATCAGCCCCCTGTTTGGTCATATTAGTGATAGGTGCGATAATGGAAGAATAGCCCTTAATAAAGCGCCTGTAATAATTAGAAAAACCAATAAATCTCTGTATGGCTTTAAGACCTTTGGGTAAAGGCCACTCTAGAATGGATTGGAGCTTATCCGGATCCATCTTAAATCCCTCCCCAGAGATCACATAGCCGAGAAAGGTTACCTGGGTTTGATCAAAGCTACATTTCTCCAACTTGCAGTACAAGCCATGCTGGAGAAGCTTGTGCAAAACCCTCCTGACTTGCTTGTGATGAGTCTCAATCTCTCTAGAATGAATGAGTATATCATCTAGGTATACAATGACGCAATCTTGCTGAAATTCCCTAAGAACCTCATTTATCAGATCCTGGAATACAGCTGGCGCATTGCATAACCCAAAAGGCATAACAGTATATTCATAGTGACCATATCGAGTATTGAATGCCGTCATCCACTCATGTCCCTGCTGGATTCTCACCAAGTTATATGCCCCTCTGAGGTCTAACTTGGTGAAAATTGTAGAGCCCTTCAAACGATCGAAGAGTTCGGTGATCAAGGGAATCGGGTAGGCATTTTTAATGGTTATCTTATTCAAGCCTCGATAATCAATACAAGGTCTCAAAGAACCATCTTTCTTTTTAACAAAAAAAAATCCAGCCCCGGCAGGGGAGGAGGACCTCCTGATGAATCCCTTGTCTAAATTCTCGTGAATATACTCCTCTAGAACTGAGTTCTCTTTTGTAGATAATGGGTATACATGACCTCTGGGAGGCATGGTACCAGGGAGTAGGTTAATTTTGCAATCAAAGGACCTGTGTGGGGGTAAGGTATCGGCTTTCTTTTTGTCAAATACTGCCTTTAAATCTAGATACTGAGGCGGAATTTGTGTCTCTGTAGGATTGTCAGAGGTAGTCGATGTATTAGTTAATCCGAGAGGTAAGACCCTCCGCAAGCATTTCTCTTGACAATTCTCTCCCCACGAAACTATCTCCCCTGACTCCCAATTAATAATAGGGTTGTGTCTCCTCAACCAGGAGTACCCCAGGACTATGGGAATAGACGGAGAAGAAATGAGCATTAAGGATATATCCTCTTTATGTAGGATGCCAACAGTAAAGTTAATCGGTATGGTCTCATGGAAAATAACAGGCTCAAGTAACGGTCTACCATCGATGGCCTCAACAGCCAGTGGTGTCTCTTTTAACTGGGATGGGATGGCATGCTTGGCAACAAAACCCTGATCTATAAAGCTCTCAGCAGCTCCAGAATCGATTAGTGCCATAGTCTTTACTACTCCCTTCTCCCACCTCAAAGAAACGGGTAACAGAAGCCTGAACTCTTTGTAATTGTGAATAGAGGACAAAGTAGAAACACCCAAGGCCTGTCCTCTAGAGAAACTTAGGTGCGAGCGTTTCCCGAACGATTGGGACAATTTAGGCGTAAATGTCCTCTGACTCCACAATACATACATAAACCCTCCCTTCTTCTGTACTGTCTCTCTCTCTCTGTGAGATGAGTACTGCCTATCTGCATAGGTTCAGAAATACGTAAGTCCTCGAACTCAGAATTTTGAAAGGTAGGCGCTAGTTTAAAGGAGGGTCTACGGGTCCTATCTCGAGTGTTCTGCCTCTCTCTTATGCGTTCATCAATACGAGATATAAAAGAAATTAAATCCTCCAAATTCTCAGGGAGTTCTCTAGTAGCGACCTCGTCAAGAATTACATCTGATAACCCATTCAGAAACACATCTATATAAGCCTGTTCGTTCCACTTAACTTCTGCCGCCAAGGACCTGAACTCTAGTGCATAGTCCACAAGTGTTTGATTGTCCTGTCTAAGGCGCAACAGTAATCTAGCTGCATTGACCTTTCTACCAGGAGGGTCAAAAGTTCTTCTAAACGCAGCTACAAAGGCATTATAATTATAGACTAGTGGATTATCATTCTCCCATAAAGGATTGGCCCATCTCAGAGCTTTCTCAATGAGTAAAGTAATAACAAATCCAACCTTCGCTCTATCTGTAGGATAAGAGCGGGGTTGTAATTCGAAATGAATGCTAATCTGGTTCAGAAAACCACGGCACTTCTCCGGTGACCCGCCATAACGTACTGGTGGGGTAATACGGGAAGAAGCACCTACAGTGGCTACCTCTAGACCTGAGACTGCAGGAGAAATAGAAGGAGTACGTGTCTCCTCAGGTGGGTTACTAGCACGAGACAAAAGTGCCTGTAGTGCTAGAGCCATCTGATCCATCCTATGCTCCATGGCGTCAAACCTGGGATCAGAAGAACCAAGCTGACTGTTTGTACCTGCAGGATCCATTGGCCCTGTCGTAATGTCAGGATCGGGACAGGGATCCAACACGCAGAGTACAAAGAGTGGAAAGGTACGTATACCGGGCCTTAGAATGGCCGGACTAACGTACCGAGAGTAATAGAGAATAGTCAGAGACAAGCCGAGGTCGAGGGAACGGGAAGACAGATAAGCGAGAGACAAGCCGGGTCAAGGGAGAACAGAGAAGCAGGGAAGTACAACAAGCCGAGTCAAAACCAAATAGAGCAAACTAGAATACCAGAGCACTGAGTGACTAGACAAGCTAGAACCACGACAGGGCAATGAGCTGAAGAGAGAAGTAAGCTTAAATACCCTGGCTCTGGATGGTAATCACGCCTCTGACAAGTGCCGATTGGATATCGGACACTTGAGTGATAGGTCGCTCGTGATAGCGTCATGACGTCACGTATTGAGCGTCCTGCTAGAAAAGGATGTGGATTCCTCGCGGCCGGTGTTTAAGTGGCTGGATGGACCGCGAGGAACGGAGGAAACAGCTCGCCTGGACGGATAAACCACCAAGTCTCTACCTCCCTTAGAGGTAGAGACCTCAGGTACCCTGACACTGATATCCCTGAGGAACTCTCGCTACCCTGCACACCCGCTAGGCCTTATACCCCTGTTCCTGGAACATGGACCACGTCTCACTGCAGAACTTAGAAGACGCTGCATCCCTTTCCCTGCTACTGCTAGGAAGGCAGAGTTGTTCAGACTCTTAAACACTGCTACTGACAACTCTGATGCAGGGGAAGGCCCAAGTGGCACACAATTGCCAGCATTTCACAGCATGATGACCTCTCATGTCATCCATCAGCACAATTAGTGATAGACTGGATAAATTGGAAGCAAGTGGTGCTAAACAGTCCACTACAATTCAAATTGTCGCCAGTCAACCTCTTGCTGAAGTTATGCCCGGTAATTCATTGGAATCCATTGCAATTATTGAAGCCATTAACCCTTCGCACATGGTCCCAGCTCATCTCAAAAAGGACATTCTGGAAGGCAAGGATGTAAACCTAGTTTCATTGCTCATAGGCTGCCAGGATGTCCTAGAGAATAGGACATTTGCATATGGGGATATATCAGTTGTGCTAAGAGACCCGAGGCTGAACAAAAAATTAAACATCCCTGAATTTGTTCTAGGTTTCGGGATCTATAGGGATGTTTACTGCTCAGTATACCCAGGGAAAAAGAGCAGAGCTAGATGCATACATGCACAAGATGGTGGACCTGGGGCACAAATACGGTGGTACTGCTTTTTATGATTACCACCGTTCCTTTTCTGCAAAGGTGGCTGCAGCTCTGGCTCAGTTCAATTTGAGCATTAATTGGAGTAAATTGGACACTGAGTTATTCTGCAGGCATTTTGCAGGCCTCAGGCCTCCAGCTTGTGCAGTTTGTGCATCAACAGGACATCATACTAATTTCTGCCCAAACACAGCAGAAATAGAACAAAATCTATCTACCTCTAACTGTCCTAAATCTACTAGAGGGTTAAAAGACAAACTGGGTAGGGATATTGTATTTCTTAGTAAATCTCAGGTTTGTAATAACTTTAATGCGGGGAATTGTGGTTTCAGTTCTTGTAGACTGATGCATGTATGTTCCTACTGTTTCAGGGCCCATGCCAAGACTATGTGCCCGAATAAAGCATTCCCCAAACCGTATCACATGTGTGTAAACATCACATTATTAACCTCGCTATTACAACTACATCCATCACGTCACTTCATTGACTATATCATTACGGGCATGACTGAAGGGTTTTACACAGGGTTGGTCCATCTACCCTCCGGCACACTAGAATGCAGCAATCTAAAATCCACGTTAGACGATCCACAGTTGGTAACCACTCTTATATCCACCGAGGTGAAACAAGGGTTTCTGTTAGGGCCTTTCTTTTCCCCACCCTTCACATCTTGGAGAACCAAACCCATAGGGGTGGTCACAGGGAAGAACTCACTCAAACCCAGACTGATAATTGATTTATCAGCACCACATTCCTCCGCTGTCCCCAGTCTTAATTCTCTAATACCCTCTGAAGAATTTTCACTTCACTACGCCACTATCGATAATGCCATAGGGGCCATTCTTCAAGCTGGCAAAGGGGTATGGCTAAGTAAAACCGACGTGGTAAACGCTTTTA